>NC_056741.1:1852650834-1852818334 GCF_019279795.1 Protopterus annectens
TCTCATATGTATTAGAACACAACTTGGAAACTTGACATGGGCTGTAAGCTGAGGTCAGAGATGAACTGAAGACCATGGATCTGTGAGGCAGAAATCCGAAACACAAAACTCTGTGTCACTCTTAGCATACGATATGCAAAACTGCTGAAGACGAGGTATAGTGACATTGCATTAGCTAAGAAAAGGAAACTAAACAAAATACCTAAACAAAACAGGAAATGTACAAAATGCAGACCGCAGTTTATAATAATAATGAATTTTCATGCAAACATACAAGGTAACATCACAGTGTTCTTTGATGCAGTCAGTTAAAATACATTGAAGGGGAAAAAGCTGCTAAAAAGGCTATGAATTCTGTACTTGACTGTAGAAGATCAAAGTACTCAGACAAAAATAAAAACACATTACTGTCTTGCACTATCAGATGGTAACAGAAATTTCATTTGCATTACAAAGCAGTATCTCTGATATGGAAAAGGGTCATGATAAGTACACATTTTCAATGGAAATAGTTTTTTAATTGTTTAGCTGGTCAAAAATAGCTTCATCAGGATTTCTCTTTTTACTGCTATGCTGTACAAATTTGATTTACTTCTACAGAAAGGTAAGACATAGAGTCATGATTCTGCAAGGGTCGTGTTATGTTGCCGACAGACTGTAATTTAAGTTTGACTGGAACAAAAGAAATCCAGATGATTGATATGAATATTTACTCATGGATTTTTGAAGTGTAACAGAATTCACATAAATAACAGGGACAGACCGTGGCAATGTAGAGCAAGTTAACTGCTGGCATCTTTACAAACAAAAATTATTGTGCTTAGAGATGGATTTTCCCAGCCTCGTTTTAGAAAGAAGGAATGTTGCAAAACCGGGTCCATGAATGACAAGATTTGGAACATTCTGTAACTGTTTGAATGGGTGGTGTATTTTATGCATGCCAGGGTACAAGAACAATTACTGAGTTATCTTATCAAAAGGTTGGATATCTTGTAATGACTGTTTATTTTATGCAGTAAAATGTCAAAAGGAAGTGACATGCACTGATGTAAATAATGTGGCATGTCATTCAAGAATTAAAGAACTAGAATAAAAAGTTTCCTTAACAGAGTAACTGACTGTGCTTATTTATTTATCTGTGTATGCATGCATGTACGTACTTATTCACTATTTGTTATTTGGGGTACTGGATTGATCCCTAAGGAGACATTCCATCTATAACCTGGAAAATAAAGAGAGTAAGATGACAGCTGTTGTTTAGATCAAGCACAGCACTTCATACTAGATATGATAACAGCTAATTGTTATGGCTAGGCTTGTATAGGCCCTGGGGCCGATAGCCTAATACCAACCTATGAACCTATGAACATATGATTGGGAGATGGTGTATACTTAGCAACAGTAGTTAAGAATGTAGAAAAATATTTATATTTTTTAACCGGTTCAGCCCACTGGATACAAGTGTCCCATTCCAAGAGGAATCTGGGAGCACCGTCTGGTTAAATGACTTGTTCAAAGTCACTTATGAGCGAATGAGGGTAGACAGAATCAAACCCTGTGCACTGCACTACAGCAGACAGCTCATTAACAACTCAGAGCCTTAATTCTGTGCACTGACAAACAAAAATATGCATTTATTTATTTTACAGCTGTTTACTAGGATAGTCCAACTGAGCTAACAGACATCAGCCTCATTTCAGTGTATTCCTGGGAAGAAAAGCTCCTTGAGATTAACACAAGAGAAACATCATAAGGAGATAACATAAATAAGAGTGGAAAAATATAGAAGAAAATTATCATACAATAAAAGTTCACACTGATACTAAGTTTAGACTAGCTAACAGTGTTTCTTCAGTAGTTAAATTCATTTGTTAATAAGCTGCAAAAATATTTTTCTGTCATATAGTTAGTTTCCTTTTTACATATACATGCTAGTATTATAAGCTAAAATAATGGGCTTCGATACCTCTATGATCACTGTATTATCAACAGTCCTACAAAGTAAATGAAAATGTATCACATAACTTTTGATGAACTCAGAAATTTAGCTTTTTTCTATGACAAGTTCCCCTCCTCTGTCACTCCTTATGGTCAGACCTTTGTCCTCTTCACTTCATACCTATAATCAAGTCCGTAATTGTTTTACAACAGAACATTTACTGCCCCTAGCACAATGATCCCATTCAGTGAATCTGCAGTTTGACCAGTTGGGCATTATTGCCAGATAATTGGGGTAAAAACTATCCAGAACAATGAATTTTTAGATGACATTTACTTACCTTATCCTATAATGCAAAACAGTATAGCATCATAATGATGTAGACGAACCCTTTATAATCATTCAAAGTAGTGAAAATGAATGCACTCATAGACATATTAAAAATAGCAACACTTGTAGTATGCATTTAAAATATTTCTTTTCACATGTTATCTTGTATTGTGCTTGATATAATTTTAGGGGAGATGGATTTTGTGCTAGAGACTTGGTTATTTTTTGTTTTTTCTGAAAACGTTTTATATCACTTGAGTCTCCAGTTTGATTCTTGTTTGGGATGCATTTTGTGCAGCGTTTGCACATCTTTATTATTTCTGTGTTTCCACTATGGGTTCCAGTTTCCTCTCACATCCCAAAGACATGTTGTTAGGTGAACTGACCATCTTCTAAATTTCTGGACTAGATAGATTTGCTGGGATAGTTTCTACAAGCCTCAAAAGCACAGAACAGGTATTAGAGAATATACAAATAAATGAATGTTTAAAAGATCAATTCAGTTTGGGTTTATCTTTCTCTTTAGATGCCAGCCTAAGTTCTTGGAATATTATCCAGGTCTAAAGAGGTAATCACTCCTTTATGCTCAGCATTAATCAGGTGAGTTGTCCAGTACAACATCCCCTATTGGGATGTGTCTTACTAAACATATCAAACAATTAGAAAGTCCCCAAAGATTCTTAACCAAAAGATTCACAGAACTAAAATATCTGATGTTGCCTTTTTTATCCATTCTTCAACTGTTGTGTTTCAGATCCAACCTTGGAACTGACTTTGGGAACTTCTCAGACTTTGGATCCATAGCTCAAGTTCCTTCCCTTACCCATAATACCTCCAAAGCCCACATTACCTCTGATCTCATTTTCCGCTTTGTATGATCAAACATAGTTGATGTAGCTCAGGCTGTTTGTTTCAGATAAGTGATATATTTTGTCTTGATAGCCCTTATACCTTTTGCTCTTCATCTTCTTTTTACTTCAGTATCCGCTCTAAAAATATTAATTTATTATCTAATGTTATTTATTTTTGTGCATTCAAACATGAGGATTGTCAGATCCAACGGGATCCTACCTTGTCCCCAATTTTGATTCTAGAGCTCTTACTATGCCCCTACCCATAATACAATAAGTTGAACTACAGATACTCAGATCTTGAGATCTCATTTGTAACTCGAACAGCACGGATGATTTCACAAAGGTTTTTTTCAAGTTATATGTGTCTCTTACCTTGAGAGTTTCTTTAACTCTCACTAAACATTTTTCTCTCTTTTGCTAGTAATAGTAACAGTTTAAATAAATTGTTCTTATATATAATATTTCTGGTAGTTTCTCCTGTTAAACTGTAGATTTTTCTAGTAGTTCAGGCCAGGGATTCCAAAACTGTGGTTTTGGTCTGCCTCTCATAGAACTGAGTATTTCTTTGAAATCCTTGGCAATTCATTGAGGGCTGAGCTTTAGACTTCATATACTTCAGAAAGAACATTTGTTGTAATGCAAAACCTGCTGGTCTATAAGTGCACATAGCCTTGTGCATGTTTGTGTGTGTGTGTGTGTGTGTGTGTGTGTGTGTGTGTGTGTGTGTGTGTGTGTGTGTGTGTGTGCGTGCACGCGTGTGTGTGTGTGTGTGTGTGTGTGTGTGTGTGTGTGTGTGTGTGTGTGTGTGTGTGTGTGTGTAAGAGGTCAGTAGTATACCCCTCAACTGTACAGATTTTTGCAGAATGCCCAGATTTTTGCTCCATATTTTCATCTGTTCCTCATAAAAAGAATTGAAGTTGCTAAGTAATGGCAGACATTTCAGTTTTAGACTTCATGTCCTTTAGAATCAGATTAGAAGAGTGCATACTAACACAAATCCTGTTATTCTAGTACTTTTCTAAGTTCATAAGAGCGATATTTATAATCTGTTCTTAATTATTTTAGGTTTTGTCCAGCTTTCTTGAGGTTCAGATATGTGTGTGAGAGAGTGAAATGCCCTAGTTAGGGTTAGCAGGTGTATAGTAATTTGCTTAGGCTCAAACCCAGTTCTTTAGCAACAGGAAGCAAGATCCTGAATCCTCTGTACCCCAACTACCAAGCTGCATTTTTCAAGGAACTGAATTTCAGGTACATTTTTCAAGGAATTTAGTTTCAAGTGCATTTTCAAGGAACTGTGAGCTTCAAGGGAATAGACGTTTACTGATGCTCATGCTAAGTCTGTTTACAATGTGCAACTGTTTTATTTAGCTAGCAAATGGTATCACCATTGTGGTAGAGAAGTTTAAAGCAGTGTTAGTAGTACAATGGGTAGCCTATTTGCATTTTGATGCAGAAGGCTGTGGGTTCTACTCCCACTGCATGTAGATGGATTGCTGATACTGTGTGGTATTTCCAGGGGTGGGATGCTGCAGCCCTGAATATGTCCTCCTTTAGATGATATGACTGGTAACTATGAAACTGTTTTCAGTTTGCCATCCATTCAGTATTACCAGCTTACCATTTTTTAATGTAACATAATAGGCAATTTATTCTTCAAAGGCAGCAGGCACTGAATTTGTAGATGAAACACTGAAATATAAAGTTGTTTGCTAGCAGAAATCTTTTCATTAGTTACAGATCTCTTTAATGTGGAATTATTCAGATGACTTTTACTTCTGCAGAGATTGTGCATATTGACTGATATTGGTGGATTGTAATGACAGAAGTTTGAGTGACCTTTTATGGTTGAAATGTTCTGAAATGGGCAGTTTTGTCATTGGTTCATGTTTTGCTTCATTGCTTACTGGAAAACTATAAATTGAAACACGCTCACTAACAAGTGGTGCTGTATTATATAAGCCAAGGAATATAATTTAATAATTAACAGAATCAGGAAGGGGAGTCAAAGAACTTTTGCATGGTCCTAAAAATGTGTGCAAGAGGCTATGATGTGAAAACAGTCCAAAGGTAAAATTTATCTGCCACTGGCCAGATGCAGTTTCATTGAATGTGGGTTTCAATGCTATTTCAGTGAATGTGAGTTTCAAAGTGACAGAATTTTTAATGCTAAGTCTATTTTCATTGTGAGACTGTATTTCTTTGTTTAGCAAATGTCTATCAGTGTTTGTGCTACAAAATTTTAAGTAAACATTTTATATTAAATCCAAATATCTGTAACCACTGTAGAAGTGAAGCAGAAAACAGTATGCACACTAAAAAGTTTTAAAAATGTGATTTTAGGCCTAGATTCAGAGGAGGTATGCTAGCAATGTGATGTTTCTTATTTTTATTGCCCTGTTGAAATTTACTGTCATAATCGCTAGAACTCTTGGTATAGCTTGCAGTACAGCCCAGGTGATTGGAGTTCACTTATTGGCCCTGATGTCTGATTATGTGTTTTCAACATAACTTAGCAATATTCACAGAAATAATAACATTAAATAATATTTGGAAGTGCCTTTATGCACTACTACTCATTTTAGAAATTAACTCAAGTGCATGTTTAGCTCACCAGACATTTTTAGAAGCTGGAGCTATTTAATTCATAATCCTTTAAAAATAAAAAAAATTTAAAATTCAAATGTTGCTTTAACATTAATTATTAATTAATATTAACACAATCCAAAATAAGGGTGGCCACGGTGGTACAGTGGTTAGCATTGCCGCCTCACAGCAAGAGGTTCTCCGGTTTGATTCTCGGCCTTCTGTGCGGAGTCTGCATGTCCTCCCTGTGGTCGCGTGGGTTTCCTCCAGGTGCTCCAGTTTCCTCCCACATCCCAAAGCCATGCTGTAGGTGGATTGGACACTCTAAATTGGCCCTAGGTGTGAGTGTGTGTGTGCCTTCTGTGGAAGGTTGGGTGCCGGGCTGGCAACTCAACACCATAAAACTCCACTGCCAATCATGAGCGGCCAGGTGATCCGCTGTGGCGACCCCTAACTGGGAAAAAGCCAAAAGAAGAAGAAGAAAGAAGATTAACACAATCCAAAATATAGGGGTTCACAAAAATATTTCCTTTATTAAAAGGGTTCCTACATCTGACAAAATTTCGGAACCACTGTTTCAGACCAGTTATTACTATTTCTCTGGCGATTATAGACAGTTTAGTCAGTGCTGCCTTTTTCTAGTGACAGTTTGTCTTTTTTTCAACCTTGACATGTCTAAAGAGTCAGGTTCAAGAAATCCTCAGAGTGTAGGCACACGTTACCCCAAAGTGTGTCTTTTGCCTTGCTCCTATGAGGCCTTTAGTGCAAGGTCTCTTCAGACATGCCAGGGAATAAATTAATCCTTAAGGGACTCTTTCCACCTCAGACAGTAGCTACCCCTTCACCCTCTCCTTTTACCTCTTCCAACAAAGAGAAGGATAAATCTAAACCCAAATCACAGGGCAAGGAAAGAGAAAAAGAAAGAAGTAAATCTCAATCAAAGGCTTCAAAAAGACATCACTGGATATGACCATGTCTGTTGGTCCTGACCCTCAGATTCCGAGAAGGATGAAACCAACAACCCCTTGACACTGAACTCCTTTTGCAAGGGCCGATTTTTCACTGGAACCAGTGACTTCAAGACTTCATTCATTTATACTCCAGGAAAAGAGATACTCTCAACCTTCAGTAGCATCATCCTCTTGAATGCCTTACAGAGATGGATGTTGACAGGATAATGAGGACATTTTTGAGGAAGCAGATACAGTTTGGGGTTATCCCTACACCATTCCCTGGGAAGGTTCCGACTGTTAGCCATCTTAAACTTACATTCAAGAATCCACACTGATCCAACCTTTAGATTCAGTTACATTCGAACTGATTAGAACCTTAGTTCCTTTGTCAGCGCCAGAGCTCCGGGCATCTTCGACCCTGACTATATCCCTATCTCTCACAATGCCAATACCATAGATTGAGATGAGACTCAGGGCAGAAACTTCAGAGCTGAACTTCAGGAGAGTGATTTGGCACTGAGTTTCTTAAAGCTGTCTCTTCTCTTTGGAGCATCATCTGCGGACAGCTTGGGATCAAAATCTACTTTGGAACCAAGGCTAGTTGTTGCTGAGATTTCCTTTTCTTCTTTGAAGGGGAAAAAATCATCAGTGCCAATAACAGCCTTGGCTTTTGAAGCTTTTGAAAGGGTTTTGGCATCTTCCAAAGACAAGGCATCTACTACTATTTTGGTTCCAGCCAAATCCCACCTGCAATATGCTTCTTCTCCTTTACATCCAGTCTTACAGGGACAGTCGTCATCAAGAGCTACTGAGAACATCTGGTTTGTCAGTTCTCCATCTGATTCTGACCCTTCTGTTGAACAGACAGAAGGTGTTCCCATAAAATGGACATGTAAATGGAAACATCTAGACTCATATCCCGACTCTTTCATGGAAGTTACTGACTTAGAGAAAGGAGGGGGTTCCCCTCTCTCCCTTTCTGAGGATGTCTCCTTTGGAGAAATCCTAGAATTAATGAAACAGAGAGAGAGTTGGCCATCCCAAGACCCTTCTCCAGATGAGTTGGTGTCCTTGGAGGCTTTTGTTTCCTTACCAACTTTGTCCTGGGTGGTACCACCTGTTAACCTACTTATAGACCTAATAGTTTAACAGCCATGGAAGGATCCTGATGTGGTGGAGCCCATTCCAAAGAAAAAGGATAGTGTATTGTCTGCCCCAACTGATAGAAAGCACTGGAGTAGGGGTTCACCTGTAGATGCTCTGGTAATGGCAGCAACCACTAAGAAAGAGCTATTGAAGGAAAGATCGTCTATTCATCTCCCAAATAGAGAGTCTAGGGTGATGTATAGATATGGAAAGTGGACTTACACATTAGTGACTTTTACCCTCAGATTGCTGAAATATCTTGCTCATGTTACAAGATTCCAGAGAGACTTCACAAAGGAGATCACCAAGTCCCTCTCAGGGATACTGCTGGTAGATGTTCAGAAGATAGTGGACATTGATCTTTCTACTCTTCAATCTTCTTGTAATGTGGCCATGTGTCTGCTATCCATTCCAGCTGATGGTACAGCTGGAGTAGCAGGAACCTGCATCACCATGTGTTGCCATGTCCAGATGTGACTATGTGACTTTGTGGAAGGCTTTAAGTCATCCTTCATTAATGCTCCTTATGACGGTTCGACCTTGTTTGGACCTAAAGTCAAGTTTTTGGATACACTCACCAGAAATCGGCAAGATGGCAAGGCTCTCTCTGCAGTGGGAGTATGATTTTCTACTCCACAAAGAACATTCTCTAGAAACCAGAGATCGAGGAAGAAGATGTAGTTCCACAAATCACAGAGTTTTTCCATGACTCCCAAGGTGAGAGACCTTCCCACAGCAGAGGGGGAGGCATTTTTAATGGATGAGGCCCAAGAGACAGAGGCAGACCATAAAATCAGGGCTTTCAAGATCCCTTTCTGGGGAAGCCTTTCATTGGCCCTGAACGGTTGGCTGTCAACTGCAATGTGGTGGCCATGGGGGGTGCATCTCTTCTTATAACCTCAAGCCTGGCAAAAGATAACATCAGTTTCATGGGTGGTAAGGTTAATAGTCAGAATTTATTCAATTCCAGTTTTCCTTCGTCCACAAAAGAAAATGAAAGTCACAGATGTTCCCCCTAATCAATGGGACTTAGCAGCCATAGAAATATCAAAGCTGCTAGAAAAAAAGAGTCATCCAACAGGTCCCCCATGACCAGTTAAAATCAGGAGAGTATTCCAGATTCTTATTAGTGCCAAAAAAGACTCAGGACCTCATACCCATTGTGGATCTAGGTCATTTCAACAAGTTTGTAAAATAGGCAAAATTCCAGATGGAGAACAAATCCAAACACACAGCAAGAAGCACCATTAAAAGTTGGAGTTTGTTTCCAGTGACTGCCTCCTGAGTGTATTTTTTTGAAAATTTCAGATGGTCATAGTTCAGTCCATTTTGCCTCTACTGAGGAAGTACAGTTGGATGTGCTCTGTAGATATCCAGGAAGCTTACTATCACATCAAAATAGTGAAGCACTCCAAGAGATATATCTCCCCTTTTGGCTGAGAGGCAATTATTTCCATTTCGGAGCTCTGCCATTCTGTCTCACCACAGCCCTTAGGGTATTTGCCAAGATCATAGCAGTTGTAGCAGTGCATCTGCATCTTCAAGGGATCCAGGTCACTGCCCCTACCAAGGATTTCCTTCATAAATACAAGGACCATGAACTTCAGTTGCTTCAGAACCTAGGAATTTCCTTAAATCTTCCAAATCATCCATGGAATGCAATGCCAATCATAACATTCATAGGATTCCATCTGAATACAAAACTTCAGCTAGTCGTCCTTCCCCTAACCAGGGACAATTCACTGTATTTAACAGCCCTACACATTCTTCACCACCCAAAACAACCAGTGAGATTGATCCTGTGGCTCACAGGACTCATGGAATTTACAATTCTTATGATTCTCATAGCAAGATATTACATGAGAGTACTACAATGGACCTCATCAGTACAATGTACACAGTCCATTCACCATCTACACGTGACGACCCGAATTATGCACATATGCATAAAGCACGTATCTTGGTGGCTATTCTCCCCATTATGCTTTCCAGAGGGATCCTCCTACAGCAATGGTGACCATGGATGCATCCCTTCGGGGGGGGGGCATTTTGGTGGGAAGATGATCCAAGATACATGGTTGATGACAGAGGCCAGTCTTCACATCACTATCTTGGTAATGAGGGTGGTACTCCTAGCACTTCAGGCATTTCAGGACCTACTCCCCAACAGTGTGATATACATTCAGACAGAACAACATGACTGTTGTATAGTACATCAACAAACAAGGAGGAACCCATTCTTATCCTCTTTGTCAAAAAGGCATGAGAGTTTGGCAGTGGGCAATATCTTCAAAAGGGTCTATGTTACATGAACGAATGATCAAAATGTCGAGTACAACATACTCGACAACCTTTGACCGATCATTCATGTAATCACAGATTCCAAATGCCGAAATTTGGAGCTCCGAAATGTTTTTGTCGGCCATCCTAGTCAGTTTAGCGTGTAACGTAGACACACTACACTGTTCGGAATGGCTAGGTAAGCGGCTGCTTTGTTTAATATACCAACTCCGAGATCGCTGTACATTGGGGAAAGGGCAATTTTCCAGTAATCACTTGTTGCGATTACTGAGAAATTGCCCTTTCCCCAATGTACAGCGATCCTAGGAGTTGGTATATTTAGTTGGGGGAGTGAGGGGCACAACCCCCCAATTTATTTTAAAAGTAGGTGTGCTTGTGTTTGTGTGTAAGTGTTTGAATGATGTGAGTGTGTAGGGGTTTGTATGCATTGGTTGTATGTGTGTGTTTTGTATGTTAGTGTAAGGAAGGTGTCTGACAAACTAAATCTTTCGATTTTGTTTGTTTCAGGCTTTTAAGGTTTCGAGGTTTTGAACTTACGATCATAGTATGTCGAGTATGCTGTACTCGACATTATGATCGTTTGTTCATTTAACATAGACCCCTTCACAATGCTTTCTAATTGCAGTGCACATCTCAGGGATCAACTATGTACTTGAAGACAAATTGAACAGAACAATTCTAATGCCACATGATTGGTCCTCAACCCTGCGGTGGCAGAAACAATTTTCAGCCACTGAGGCCAACCTGTCTGGAACCTCTTTGATGTCTATCTAAACAACAAATACATTAGGTATTTTGCCCTTATTTCCCCACAGGGACAGTCATCGAGAGATGTTTTGGCCCATAATTGGTCCCCGGGCCTCCTGAATGCCTTTCCCCATTACCTGTAATGAGCAAGTTTATACAGAAAGCCAGACAGTGCAAGGCTATGCTTAACCTCATTGCACCCTTTTGGCTCTGAGAGACTTGGTTCCCCTTCCTGTGGCCTGTTCTAGTGCATCCTCCATGGATGCTGGATTAGTATTGAGATCTCCTAACCCATCCCTCAGACTGCCTCCTCCAGATGGCATGTCCATGAAGTTAACTGCATGGTACTATAATTTTAGCCTTAGCCAGAGATGCTGTCTTCCTTCTGCAGTGGTTAACATTCTGTCTTCTTCTCGGAAACTATCTACTAAGAAAATATATCACAGCAAATGGAAGACATTTCCAATTTGGGTCCTTTCCAAAGGGCTAGACCCTTTTCAGCACTAATGCCATCTATACTTGAATTTCTGTTAGATCTGTTTAACAAAGGCTTCTGTTATGCAACTATCCAGATTCAATTAGTGGCTATGTCCAAATTCCATGTTGATGTTAATGATACATCTGTTGCATCCCTTATGGTCTCAAAAGCTTTCCTTAAGGGTACATTTCTACTAAGACCTCCAATTAGGAGCCCAGCACCTCCATGGGGCATTGCCATTCTCTAACAGGCCCTCACACAACCCACCTTTGAGCCCGCAAATAAGGTGGACTTAAACGTCTATCTTAGAAAACTATTTTTCTAGTTGCAATAACATCAGTCAGATGAATCTCAGAATTACAAGCCTTTTAATCAAACCCCGCCATATATGATTTTTTCACAAGGACAGGGTTTTGCTCAGAACTAATGCATCTTTTATCCCTAATGTGGCATCTGATACTAACTTAAATTAATGTATACAACTTTTGATATTCATTCCAAGATACTCCAACAAAGGACAATGCCTCTTTCATTTATTAGATGTTCACAGACAACTCAAAATCTATATTCACACTACAAAGAATTTCAACAAAGATGACCAATTATTAATTTCCTTTGCTAAGCCAAAATTAGAAAAAAACAGTTTATAAAGTAATTCTATCTAGATGGCTTTCATATTGTATCTCCTTTGCAGAATAAATGTGCCTTAAGCATGTAAACCTAAGGCACACTCAATAAGAAAAGCTTCTACTTCTTCAGCCATCAACACAAAATCATCAGTTAATAGATTTGTACCGCAGCTGCCTGGGCAATGGTACACACATTTCAAAACTGCCAAAAGAAACAACACATAAAAAAAATAAAAAAAGCAAATGGAACCACCAAATACTGCAAAGATTTAAATGACATTCCGGTACCTCGGCTCAATTCCTTCAGTGGAATAACATTTTACACACCAAGCAGTCTTTTTATACAAATTCTGAATTAGTAAAATTAAATAATTAGTGAACAATTAAATAATTCAACAGCCCTTAAAGAGCCACATCCCATAGTCATCCATACATATAACAAAGTGGAACCATACATATAAATAAGTTAAACATTAAAATTGATGTCCAAATAAAGACCTCTAGGTGTAAGTATTCAATAGCTTAATATAAATCTGCTTTCCAGCTCTGATAACTTCTGTGTAATATTGCTCCCACCCACTGATTGTGGTTTAGCCAATACACTAAAAAAAAACTTTCATGTCCCCCATGTACCTAATAAAAATGATCTGCAATAGGACTGCCCGACTGCTTATTTCTAACATCATCCAAATGCTCCAAAACACAAATTTTAACCATCCGCTTACTTTTGCCAGTATACCATTTGGGGGGAGAAAATCCACAGCCTACTATGTAGACCACACCGCAAGAGGACAATTGTGCACAGTACAGTGTACAATGGTACACACAGACAGCTTCCTGCCCCTTCAGGCTGTTGACAACATTACATTTGGTACCAACTCCACACTGAGGTGCCCACCTGTCAGCTCTTCAGCCCATTCATTATGGCTTCCAGGAATAGAACAAAGCTGTATCCTTTGCAGATTTGCAGCCAGTATGATATGCCTCTTCACAGACTGACTAGTCACAGCCAGAAACTCCTAAGAAGAGAACATGTAAATGGAAATATGCAGACTTCACTTTGTAGTCCATCAACTCTGACGCTGACTTGGATGAAAGAGAGGAATTCCCTCCTCCTATTCCCCTCCTGAGGACTATACCTTTGGTAAAGTCTTAGACAATGAAACAGAGGAGAATCCTAGTCATCTGATCCACCCTAATTAACAAAGTTGAGTGTAAAATCCACAACAAACCAAACAATACCAAAAAACTTGGAACTGCTGAAACATTTCAGAAGTGTGCTCCACAAAAGCAGAAAACAGTAAACAATGCTGACCAAAATAGTAATCAAACAAGCATTTGATTCTATAAACATGAAGGACTTCATCAGAACAAATTTACCTAAAAGAGTAAAATAATTTAAATATACCTCAGTTGATCATGTGCTCAGAATGATGTACAAATCATTTAACAGAATCAATTTAAAAAAATTGTATAAAATACCAAAACATTTTTTCAAAAAGTAAGAACTTGAGTTAAAATCGAATATTTAATGGAACTAATTATAATTTGTTCCTTCACCTTTTCAGTACACTGATGACAGATATATGCTTATTTAACCCAAGAAATGTGTCTGCCTTTAGCAATAACTTCCATGTCAATTCCATTTCCTTAATCAAATCATTCCATAAACCTTCTGTTGGGTCCTGACCCACACTCCCAAGATGAGGAAATGCTTTTTGAAGAATACGGCTGTGTCCCTTTTACCTCTGGGGTAGTACCTCCTGTGGACCTTCTCATAGATGTGGTCATGAGGAGGATATGGCCGGAAACTAATACAAAGGAAACAATCCCATGAAAACCAGACATAGTCTTGGCATCCCCTTTAAAGGTCCTCTGATGGATTCATTGATTATTGCAGCAGCCATTAAGAAGAATGGATGAGTCATATACTGTCCTTCCTACCGAACAAGGCATCCTGGGTGACTAACAGGATGAGAAAGCATGTTTATGTCTCTGGAACTTTTGCCCTGAGAGGATTAAATTACTTGACTCACATGAATAGATTCCATATACATCTAAGTAAACAAGCTTTGGATACTTTGGGTCAACCCATGACTCAGAAGTCTATTAAACAATTACAGACCACTCTGAACATGCTCAGCATCACAAAATCTCTCCATGTGTCTTAATCACAATGCACCCAATGGGGCAGCCAGGAGGCAGGCAACTGGTATAACTCTTCAGTGCAATGTTTGGCTACACCTGTGTGACTTCACAGACAACTTTAAGTCATCATTTACCAATAGAAACTATGAAAAATCCTCATACTTTGGATGAACAGTTAAAGAGAAACTGAAAATATGTGAGTAGGATGGGAAGATGCCGTCTGTCATGGGTGTCAAATCTGAGAACCTTCAGAGATTTTTCAGTTAGAATAAGAAGGGTTCCACATTCCTGTGGTTCAGGAACTCCTAGCATTAGCCATTTACAATCCCTCCTACAGGGGTGGCCATGGCAGAGATGGCCACTTTAAGGGAGGACAGCTGTATGGCCGAAATTACAAAAACACGGGTACAGCTAATGCTTCTTTGGAAGGCTAAATCATCACCCCTGAAGGCTTGCCTGGCAGTCCATCTGTGCGGGCAGTTAGGGGCAATTATCTTGAGACTTAACTGCATTGGCAGCCATCACATAGAAAAACTGGGTTTGAGAAATTATTTCCAGAGGCTATATCATACCCCACTTTTCCAAAAGCCGTCACCACAGAAGACAGCTTTATGAAATGTTCTACCTCACCAAAGGCTAGCGGCTCACAGGAGTGTCTAATCTCCTTCAAAAAAGGACCATCCATGAAGTCCCACCAGACCAGACATGGTCAAAAGTTTATACAAGATTCTTTTTTGGTTTCAAAAGAAGAACAAGGACCTCAGGACAGTTCTGAAAGTCAGCAGCCTAAATTTGTTCATAAACAAAGACGCCATTCAGAACCATCATGGTGTCAGTAAGTTAAATGAAGGTAGAATCAAACCCTGCATCCTTGACTACAGGAAGCAGCTCATTAACTGCTTAGAGCCTTAATCCTCTGCAGTGACTGACAAACATTCATTCACTTCTTCATTTTCTAATAAAATTACTGAAGGTTAAAAGTCATTGAGATTTACTGTCAGTCAATAATACTAGTCATTAGAGTTTTGTGGAGTGTTAATGCACTGCTTCCTATAGTCAAAGTAAAAGGTTTGAAAACTTTCACTTTCATTTGCCTACTATGTGATTTTGAGCAAGTTGTAGTTGATGGTCTCATCTGTGTGTGTCTATGTAAATATCTGGAGCCTACATCCCATTCTTCCTCTCATATAGTGGGTTAATGGTGCCGTTTCCTGTGTCAGGCATGTGGGGTTTGAATCCTACCTCTCCATTTTTACTTTTGTTTTGCAGTTGATGCAAAGGGATTAAGGCTGTGAGCAATAGTACAGTTTCTGTGCAACACAGTTGACTCAGCCCTCATTTAACTATTGTGTGCGACCTTCAGCGAGTCACTTAACCAATCAAATCTTTGGGACAGCTGGAGATTTGGGCTAGGTTTCAATGGTCCCTTGGACTGCAAACCTAGCAACTACCTATGCTATAGTTATGGTGTAAAGGAATGAAAAACATGAGCATCATCATCATATCGGCCATTAACTTTGGTTTCCTTGTTTTGTTGACAGTGCATTTATTATCTAGCTGTGAATAAATTGGACAGCATAAAGTCTATAGGTTCATAGGTTCATAGGTTCATACTAGGCTATCTGCCCTAGGGCATTTATAAGCCTAGCCAGAATGTGTTTGGCTTTTGCCACCCATTTTAAATTTATTTTGCTATGCCCTTTTTCGAGGTTAGTATACTGTGCCTCTGTCTAACAGTGACACAGAAGTAATACCCGGGGTAAACCTACGATCTCCCATCCACTCATCAAGATTCCTCTTGAAGAGAGTCAATGAGGGACTCTGTCTAACCTGGACTGGGATTTTATTCCAGAGTGAAGGGAGCCTCTGGGTTATGAATCTGTCCCTCCAGCATGTCCTATTTATTTCAGTGCTGAGGTTCAAGTCTCTCGAGCGCATAGCTTGATGGGATTTGGATTTTCTGAGGTGCAGCATGTCCATTAATTCCGGGTTGGACATGGCTTTATACGTCAGGCACAGATCGCCTCTGAACAGGTGGTATGCCACTGAGTAGAGCTGGAGTTTCTTTAACCGGGCAGCATATGGCATCTGTTTGAGCCCTTTGATCCTCTTGGTGAGGTACTTTTGGGGTCTTTCCAGTTGCTGCAGGTGTCTGGTAAGGTACATCCCAAAAGGGGCATTGTACTCAATTATGGGCCTGATGAGGAATGAGTAAAGAGGCACGATGACCTCCCCTGATCTAGATGTGAATCCCTTCATGATTAGGTGGGCTATATAAAATGTTTTTCTAACCACTTTGGCTATGTGGTTGTCAAATGGGAGATTGCTATCAACCTGGGTCCCCAGGTCCCTAATTACTTCTTCTGTACTTAATGGATTACCACCTATGTGGTAATTTGTGGGCACTTTGTTTTTGCCAAAGGGGATGACTATACACTTTTTGGCATTTAGCTTGAGGCCATGGCTCTGGCACCAGTTGTCAGTTTCTATGAGGCCCTTTTGGAGGATGCTTGTGTCAGCTGGAGAGTTGATTATGACGCCCAGTTTGCAGTCATCTGCGAACTTGGTCAGCCACAGTCCTTCCGTGTTGGCCTGTACCTCCGAGAAATATATAGCGAACAAGAGAGGTCCCAGGACTGAGCGTTGTGGGATACCACTTGTAACTGGTTTGGAGTCTGACATGGCTCCAGCAATTCTAACCATGTGGGTTCTGTCCTTGAGCCAGTTTGCAATCCATCTAGTGACATAGGGGTTTATATTTAAGCTGGTGAGCTTATCTATAATGCCCGAGTGGGGTATTGTATCGAAGGCTTTTGCGAGGTCCAGGTAGGCTGTGTGTACCACCTTCCCCTTGTCAATGGCCTTGGTGACTGTTTCAAAGA
Organism: Protopterus annectens; assembly: GCF_019279795.1. NCBI lineage: Eukaryota > Metazoa > Chordata > Ceratodontiformes > Protopteridae > Protopterus > Protopterus annectens. The sequence goes on from NC_056741.1 coordinate 1,852,667,825, forward strand.
AATCAACCAGGTTTAAGTGGCAGGATCTGCCCTTAACAAAGCCAAACTGGGTAGGATCCAGTGTCTGTAGGTCCCCAATATCTTTATTTATGAGGTCCAAGATGATCCTTTCCATAGCTTTGCAGACCAAGCTAGTCAGGCTTATGGTGCGATAGTTTCCAGGATCCGTTGAGGCACCACCTTTATGGAGAGGGACCACTGTTGCTGTACGCCACTCTTTGGGCACATATCCTGTAGTAAGGCTGAGATTGAACAGTAGTTTTATGTTTGGGTTTAGCTCTTCTTGGAGTTCATGTAGGACGCAGCCCGGGACACCGTCTGGTCCCATTGATGCTGTGTTTTTTGCTTTGGAGAGGGCGGCTCTTACCTGAGCATCTGAGATGTCAGGGGGGCAGCACTCTGCTGGGATAGATATTTGCCCTTTTGATGGGGGGGGGGGTTTTGCACTGAACCTGTGAGCTAGGATGTTGGCAATGTCTGTGGGTTCGGTGTATTTTTTGTCATTTTGGACTAATTCTGAGCATATCTGGGAATTACTACCCAGGTTCCTAACATAACTAAAGAAAGCCTTGTGATTATCCTTAGTGTCCTGTGCAATTTTTCTCTCGAAGCTGGCCTTAGACAATTTTATGAGTGCCCGTAGTTTTTTCTAATACTGATCAGTGATGCCTTCCCTTTTTGGGATTTTGCTCTATCATTTAGTAGCTTCCTCCTTCTATTGTATAGTTCGTTTATGGCTGGGGTCCACCAGACAGGACTTCTGCCTTTGGAGGATTGGGTCTTGGTTTTATTTGGGATCGCATGATCCATGCATTCCTGAAGGTGTTCATAGAATGCGTTTATAAAGGATTCTGTGGTCTGGGCCGTATTTTCCACAGGCCCGGGGGCTTTGAAGGATTCCACCTCGGTTTTGAGGAGTGTGAAATTTGCTTTAGAGAAGTTTTTCACTGTGGTTTTCTGGGCAGGGGGTGGGGTCAGGATGTGAATATCCAGTGAGATTAGTTTATGGTCTGATCTTACCAGTGAGGGATACACTTATGGTCTGGAGCATAGAGTCCCCATGTTGGTGATGATCAGGTAACTATGAATACATTTTTGTTTAGCTTTTTTTTTTTCTTTTTTGCAGGCATTCTTGTTTGGGTTGTGCAGCAGTTTGTCTAACACCTAGTGCAGAAGAGTAAGGCTATGAACTACTGAACAGTTGCTTCTTGTAGTACAGGATCTGCTTCCTTCAGCCTTCATTTGACGTGTGTGTGACAAGTTACTTCTCTGGACAGTACTCCTGGGCTGCTCCTGAAAAGGAACGCTTGTTTAAAGTGTGCTGTCCTAGAGTGTTAGCAAATGAGTTACACATTTGTCTTTTCAATTCCTGCACCCTTCACATAGCTGCTAATTTGCTCTTCACTGTTGATTATGAATCCCAGTACTTATGCATTTTCACTAAATGTGAGTTTCAAGGGAGAGAAATTTAGTTTTTTTCATGTTGTCTGTTTTCAGTGCGATAGTCTTTTGTTTTGTTTAGAAAATAACAGTCAGTGTTTTTGCTGTAAAAGTTGAAATAAAGGTTTTAAATGAAATCATATCTATGTGATAATTGTAAAAGTAAAGAACAAAACTGTATGCACACAGAAAGGTTTGAACATTGTTTTATGTTAATTGGGGCAGGACAGCCAAGTAATGGGATACCAGTATGGTTGGTAGATGTCTTGTTTATTACCTGGCATAGGGCCCATTTGACAATGATTTGACTCTAACTCTGTAAGCATATGGTGCAATTATGTGGAATTATCAGCCATTCAGGTAGGTCAGACCTGTACTGAGTGCTGTTAAGAGGGGAGAGCTATTCTTCATGACAGGCAGGCCATAGGATCAAAAATGAGATTTAGGTGTCCTGCAAGCATGTAAGCCCCGACAAACAAAAAAAGTGGTATTTAGTAATATTTCTGATTTTTGTATGACTTATGGGTTGCTGAAGAAAAACTGATGCGGCATCTATATTCTTAATTGTTTTGTTTTATTCATTGAACTAAAGAATTAATTCATTAATAGGCCTGGATTGTGTAACATAGTTTTAGCTTATATTTTTGCATTGTGTTATTTACAGATTTAAGGAAATGCAAAGAAGATGACATTTACACATTATATAATCTGCTTTATTTGGAGTGATGCTGAGAGCTGTCTGATCTTCAGCATCAGTTATGCAATCTCTGTTACATATTACTGAGACACCAGTCTTTTCTACAAGATTGGATTGTAAAGGATTTATGCATTTAAGTAAAGTCGTTGAAAGTGTGGAGTAAACGCTCCTCCAAACATACACACAAGTTAATCGAAAGGCAAAACGGTCAGGAGGAAAGCGAACAAAGCAGGAGCTGTATATATCAACAGTACTGTTCTTCAACAAAAGTTTGAAATGCACGTTAAAATCCAATAGCTAGCATAAATCACGATCCACTGAGGTATCAGACAAAATAGTTTATTTCACATTGAGTAAGCACTTTCACCTAAATGGCTTCTTCAGACTCATACAACTTACAACTCTAATTAATTGATTTAAATAGCATATTAGGCGGGAAATCTATCAATTAAAAACACTTATTATCATATTAGCATAATAAAAATATCTCAACTGTGCAGTAATATGCTTAAAAATATATAAAAACATATCAACAACACATTTAATATGATACTATAATGAACAATAAATATGAAAAAAATATATAAAAAAAACAATTATAAAACTTTATAGTTAAAAAATATACATATATATACCACTCAAAATTCATCATATAAAATTACACTTATGCTTAAAATGAAATACATAATAACATACACATACATACTAATAAAAAATGTAAAGAGAGAAAAGAACCTATCTCTTAGTGTTAATATTTATTTATGGGCTTTCAACCTTCTCATTTTTAAAAATGGTTTAACTGATAATTTAGCATTAAGCCCTGGAAACACATCAGATCTAAACTTCATAATCCATGTATTCTCTCTACGTTCAGTATGCGTCCTTATGTCTCCACCTCTAATACTAACATCCATTTTCTCTACTATTCTAAAGTTAAAGATGTGATTCGGACTAACTTCAAGCACATGCCTAGCTAATGCATTGCTTTTATGCATCATCCTAATACTATAGAGATGTTCACGTATACGATCTTTCAAGCATCTGTTTGTTTTTCCTATATAGAAGGATGTGCAGCCAAGGCAGGTAGCAAGATAAACAACATTAGTGGATGTACAGTCCCCATTTACTTTAAAAAAATATCTGTGATTACTAACAGGATGTATAAATACTGCATTAGAACCAATATGTGAACAAAAATTGCAATTGCCACAACTAGAAGTACTAAAAGATTGAGAAGAAACAGTATCATTCCTAGGCCGCTTGTCACATAATAATCTTTTAAGGTTCTTCTTATTCTTATATCTGAAATGTGGAACATCACCTAGCCTCTCTCTGACCTGTGGGTCCACCATTAAGATATTCCAATGTGCCTTAACCACATCTCTTATGTTCCAAACATCATGGGTGTAAAAAATGGAGAACACCTCTTTATTAGAGATAGTTCTACTATAGCTAGTTGTATCTGTTGAATTAGTGACTATTCTTTTATCTGAAAAATAGGGTGCCGCCACATCTAGCCGCATATCACAAAGACCATCAATACCTTTAGAAATATCATCTTTCTCATATCCTCTCTGCAAAAGCCTTTGATTGAGTTCTGCAAGGTCACAATCAAACCCAGTTGAACTCGGATTATATCTCGAGATCCTCATCGCCTGTCCCTTGATAATATTATTAAAAATATATTGTGGGTGCATACTATGGCGATGTAAGATCGTATTAATGTGACAAGGCTTCCTAAACACACCAGTGTTAATTAATCCACTGGGTAATTTCTCTACAAATACATCTAAAAATGATATCTTTGTGGTTGATGTCTCATGACTAAACTTTAAATAGTTAGTGGAAGAATTGATTTGTCTAATAAATTCATACAACTCAATAGTGGAGCCTTTCCATATAAAGAAAAGGTCATCCATGAAACGTCTATAGAATAAAACATGTTCTATAAAAGCTGTTAACTGACTCATAAACTCATGTTCCCATTCAGCCATAAACAGATTAGCGTAGCTATTAGCACATGGTGTGCCCATAGCTACGCCATCTTTTTGCAAAAAACATTTCCCTTCAAAATAGAAAATATTATTATTTAAAACTAGCTGCAAAAGGGAAGTCAGTAAACTAATTTGCAATTCTGACATGTTGGAGACATGCTTCAGGTGTCTGGCGATCATTTCTAAGCCTACCTGATTAGGAATAACAGTAAAAAGGGACTGCACATCCATCGTCACAAAAATCAATCCTGTTGTATCTATTACATCTTTAAGACAATCATAGAGATCTATCAAAAATTGTCTAGTGTCCTTTAAGATATACATATTATTGTCTACTATTGGTCTCAAATTATTTTCTATAAATATCGAAGCTGGCTCTGTAATCCACCCCCTTCCAGCTACAATTGGTCTTAGAGGTGGATTTTGCAGATCTTTATGTATTTTAGGACGTCCATTTATTAAAGGAATCAATGGTGAAGGCACATCTAGAAACAAAAAAAGTTTACTATCAATCATGTTGCTGTTCAATAATCCCAGCAACAATGAATGTACTTTATGAGAATAAAACACTACCATATCAATTGCTAATGGTATATAGAACTGATTATTCCCAAGCATAGATAACATCCTATCAACATAATAATCAGTATCCATTACCACTATACCACCACCCTTATCTGCTGGTCTAATTGATAACGTAGTATCATTACATAAATTCTTGAGAGCATTATTCTCTTTGAATGTTAGGTTATATTTCTTTCGTGCCCGATTACTGTTACTATCTCTTATCTTATACAGATCATCCTCAACAAGTTTGCTAAATGCTGACAGCAGTGGGTGTAATTGTGGTGTGAAAACACTGGGGCGTTGGAAATGTGTACTAGGTACAGAATATCCGTTGTCTCCAAAATATAACCTTAAAGATAGATTGCGTACATATAGTTTAAAATCTCTTATTGTTTCTTCAAAGACACTACCTGTAGTAGGTATAAAAGATAGACCTTTAGACAACACTGATATCTCATCTGGTGTCAAAATATGAGAGGAGAGATTAAACACTAGGTTTTCCCCCTCCCTTTGCCTTCCCACATCTTCTTTATATTCTTGTTCAGAGGTTGTTCTATTGACAGCTTTTGCTTCTGTCTTCCTCTGCTCAGTAATCTGCCCCGCCCTTCCCTGTGATCTTCCCTGATGGGAAAAGGATGTGAAGGATTAAATACAGGAATATCAATTGTCTTAGATGTACTAACACTACTGTTAGGCGTTTGTCTCAAAGATGCATTAATTTTACTCCTTACTATAGGTTCAGGAGTAGGATTTACCTCAGTAGACTTGTTAGAACCATGTGAAACTATTATAACATCTGATGTGCAATCAATACTACTGTTAATAGAAGCAGGTGTAACATTTAAAATGCTATTAACAGTACTTTTAGATGAATCAGTCACTGCATCCTTATTAGACTCAGTTTCTAATGCTATAGCAGGTCGCTGGTTGTAGTTCACTTTGCAGTGCGCACTGTCTATAGACTGAGTTTTAGAATGCAGTATGTCATCAGTTTTTGATACAGCATCACTAGTCACATTCAAGCTATTGAAACCAGTGACTGTTCTTGTAATTCTTGGCCAAGTAAAAATATGGCCCAATCTAAAATCTGAAATATCTCTTTGTAGCTTGTGTTTCTTCTGTGAGAGAAGCTTTCTCTCATATTGGTTGATGTTATCTAAAATGTTACCAAGACTGTCATCTAAAAGTTTCTCAGGAAATCGCTCATAGAGTAACTTCTGTTGCTCTACAACATGCGATCTTAATGATTCTTCAACAGGTAGAAAAAAGCTGTTTAACAATTCCATGTACTTAAGACTAACCTCGATGTTGAGCTGCTGCCATTGATACAGCAGCTCCGGATATGTTGTGCCAGTTGTCGGCATTTTCAAAACACGTAACCCCCTAGGAATTATTCTTCTTTGTATACAGACGTCGAAATGCAGTCGCTGAGACTGCAAGCGTTTCAGCTTCAGTAAATCCATTTCGATTTTGTCCAAAGATGTGCGTAATTCTTCCCTGTTGAAAATAAACTCAGGATGATCCGTAGCATCACCACTGTCCTCGTAGAGTGCTAGCAGATTAACACGCTCACGCAAGCAGTCAGCAAAATGCTCTGTGATAGGTTTAGTTATCACAGAGCTATCCATTGAATTCTTAATAGTATAAGGCAATTCAATTTGATCAGACGCTCCTTCTGCCATGTCTCCACTAGAAACTGGGAAAATAAGTAAAGTCGTTGAAAGTGTGGAGTAAACGCTCCTCCAAACATACACACAAGTTAATCAAAAGGCAAAACGGTCAGGAGGAAAGGGAACAAAGCAGGAGCTGTATATATCAACAGTACTGTTCTTCAACAAAAGTTCGAAATGCACATTAAAATCCAATAGCTAGCATAAATCACGATCCACTGAGGTATCAGACAAAATAGTTTATTTCACATTGAGTAAGCGCTTTCACCTAAATGGCTTCTTCAGACTCATACAACTTACAACTCTAATTAATTGATTTAAATAGCATATTAGGCGGGAAATCTATCAATTAAAAACACTTATTATCATATTAGCATAATAAAAATATCTCAACTGTGCAGTAATATGCTTAAAAATATATAAAAACATATCAACAACACATTTAATATGATACTATAATGAACAATAAATATGAAAAAATATATAAAAAACCAACAATTATAAAACTTTATAGTTAAAAAATATACATATATATATATATACCACTCAAAATTCATCATAAAAAATTCCACTTATGCTTAAAATGAAATACATAATAACATACACATACATACTAATAAAAAATGTAAAGAGAGAAAAGGACCTATCTCTTAGTGTTAATATTTATTTATGGGCTTTCAACCTTCTCATTTTTAAAAATGGTTTAACTGATAATTTAGCATTAAGCCCTTTGCACATCAGATCTAAACTTCATAATCCATATATTCTTCTACTTTCAGTATCGCTTATGTCTCCACCTCTAATACTAACATCCATTTTCTCTACTATTCTAAAGTTAAAGATGTGATTCGGACCAAATTCAAGCACATGCCTAGCTAATGCATTGCTTTTATGCATCATCCTAATACTATAGAGATGTTCACGTATACGATCTTTCAAGCATTTCAAGATTCATCTAAAAGTACTGTTAATTGCATTTTAAATGTTACACCTGCTTCTATTAACAGTAGTATTGATTGCACATCAGATGTTATAATAGTTTCATATGGTTCTATCAAGTCTACTGAGGTAAATCCTACTCCTGAACCTATAGTAAGGAGTAAAATTAATGCATCTTTGAGACAAACGCCTAACAGTAGTGTTAGTACGTCTAAGACAATTGATATTCCTGTATTTAATCCTTCACATCCTTTTCCCATCAGGGAAGATCACAGGGAAGGGCGGGGCAGATCATTGAGCAGAGGAAGACAGAAGCGAAAGCTGTCAATAGAACAACCTCTGAACAAGAATATAAAGAAGATGTGGGAAGGCAAAGGGAGGGGGAAAACCTAGTGTTTAATCTCTCCTCTCATATTTTGACACCAGATGAGATATCAGTGTTGTCTAAAGGTCTATCTTTTATACCTACTACAGGTAGTGTATTTGAAGAAACAATAAGAGATTTTAAACTATATGTACGCAATCTATCTTTAAGTTTAAGACAACCTATTCTTATATGTAGGCACATTTCCAACAACGCCAGTGTTTTCACTTCACCACCACCTATACCTACTGCTCAGCAGCATTTAGCAAACTTGTTGAGGATGATCTGTATAAGATAAAGATAGAGACAGTAATAGTAGTACGAAAAAGAATAATATAACCTATTCAAAGAGAATAATGCTCTCAAGAATTTATGTAATGATACTACGTTATCAATTAGACCAGCAGATAAGGGTGGTGGTATAGTGGTAATGGACACTAATTATTATGCTAACAGGATGTTATCTATGCTTGGGAATAATCAGTTTTATTTACCATTAGCAATTGATATGGTAGTGTTTTATTCCCATAAAGTACATTCATTTTTGCTGGGATTATTGAACAGCAATATGATTGATAGTAAACTTTTTTTGTTTCTAGATGTACCTTCACCATTGATTCCTTTAATAAATGGACGTCCTAAAATACATAAAGATCTGCAAAATCCACCTCTAAGACCAATTGTAGCTGGAAGGGGGTGGATTACAGAGCCAGCTTCGATATTTATAGAAAATAATTTGAGACCAATAGTAGACAATAATATGTATATCTTAAAGGACACTAGACAATTTTTGATAGATCTCTATGATTGTCTTAAAGATGTAATAGATACAACAGGATTGATTTTTGTGACGATGGATGTGCAGTCCCTTTTTACTGTTATTCCTAATCAGGTAGGCTTAGAAATGATCGCCAGACACCTGAAGCGTGTCTCCAACATGTCAGAATTGCAAATTAGTTTACTGACTTCCCTTTTGCAGCTAGTTTTAAATAATAATATTTTCTATTTTGAAGGGAAATGTTTTTTGCAAAAAGATGGCATAGCTATGTGCTAATAGCTACGCTAATCTGTTTATGGCTGAATGGGAACATGAGTTTATGAGTCAGTTACCAGCTTTTATAGAACATGTTTTATTCTATAGACGTTTCGTGGATGACCTTTTCTTTATATGGAAAGGCTCCACTATTGAGTTGTATGAATTTATTAGACAAATCAATTCTTCCACTAACTACTTAAAGTTTAGTCATGAGACATCAACCACAAAGATATCATTTTTAGATGTATTTGTAGAGAAATTACCCAGTGGATTAATTAACACTGGTGTGTTTAGGAAGCCTTGTCACACTAATACGATCTTACATCGCCATAGTATGCACCCACAATATATTTTTAATAATATTATCAAGGGACAGGCGATGAGGATCTCGAGATATAATCCGAGTTCAACTGGGTTTGATTGTGACCTTGCAGAACTCAATCAAAGGCTTTTGCAGAGAGGATATGAGAAAGATGATATTTCTAAAGGTATTGATGGTCTTTGTGATATGCGGCTAGATGTGGCGGCACCCTATTTTTCAGATAAAAGAATAGTCACTAATTCAACAGATACAACTAGCTATAGTAGAACTATCTATAATAAAGAGGTGTTCTCCATTTTTTACACCCGTGATGTTTGGAACATCAGAGATGTGGTTAAGGCACATTGGAATATCTTAATGGTGGACCCACAGATCAGAGAGAGGCTAGGTGATGTTCCACATTTCAGATATAAGAATAAGAAGAACCTTAAAAGATTATTATGTGACAAGCCGCCTAGGAATGATACTGTTTCTTCTCAATCTTTTAGTACTTCTAGTTGTGGCAATTGCAATTTTTGTTCACATATTGATTCTAATGCAGTATTTATACATCCTGTTAGTAATCACAGATATTTTTTTAAAGTAAATGGGGACTGTACATCCACTAATGTTGTTTATCTTGCTACCTGCCTTGCCTGCACATCCTTATATATAGGAAAAACAAATAGATGCTTGAAAGATCGTATACGTGAACATCTCTATAGTATTAGGATGATGCATAAAAGCAATGCATTAGCTAGGCATGTGCTTGAATTTGGTCCGAATCACATCTTTAACTTTAGAATAGTAGAGAAAATGGATGTTAGTATTAGAGGTGGAGACATAAGGACGCATACTGAAAGTAGAGAGAATATATGGATTATGAAGTTTAGATCTGATGTGTTTCCAGGGCTTAATGCTAAATTATCAGTTAAACCATTTTTAAAAATGAGAAGGTTGAAAGCCCATAAATAAATATTAACACTAAGAGACAGGTCCTTTTCTCTCTTTACATTTTTTATTAGTATGTATGTGTATGTTATTATGTATTTCATTTTAAGCATAAGTGGAATTTTATATGATGAATTTTGAGTGGTATATATGTATATTTTTTAACTATAAAGTTTTATAATTGTTGGTTTTTTTATATATTTTTTCATATTTATTGTTCATTATAGTATCATATTAAATGTGTTGTTGATATGTTTTTATATATTTTTAAGCATATTACTGCACAGTTGAGATATTTTTATTATGCTAATATGATAAGTGTTTTTAATTGATAGATTTCCCGCCTAATATGCTATTTAAATCAATTAATTAGAGTTGTAAGTTGTATGAGTCTGAAGAAGCCATTTAGGTGAAAGCGCTTACTCAATGTGAAATAAACTATTTTGTCTGATACCTCAGTAGATTGTGATTTATGCTAGCTATTGGATTTTAACGTGCATTTCGAACTTTTGTTGAAGAACAGTACTGTTGATATATACAGCTCCTGCTTTGTTCGCTTTCCTCCTGACCGTTTTGCCTTTCGATTTATGCATTTAGTTTAAAACTGTAACTCTGGCAATTAGTGCAGAGGGATAAAGCTCTTACTTGTTAATGAGATGCTTCTTATGCCAAGAGTGAAGGGATTGAATCTTTCCACCTTAATTTACCTATTGTGTGATCTTGAGCAAGTCACTTAACTGGATAGTGCTTTTGGGTAATTCAGAATTTTAGCTAGGTTGCTTAATGGTCTACTAGACTACATAGGTTCATAGAAGGTTACAAGGCTAATGGCCCTAGGGCCTTTACAAACAAACCTTGCCTTGTAAAAAATCTCCATATCCTAATTGACCATAGTTAGATGGTCGTTGTTAGCAGAGAGATTCTATAATCAGCACCAACTACCCCTGTCCATGAGGGACATAGGTGCCACCCCTGGGGTGAATTTACGGTCATCCATCCAGTTGTCAAGGCTGCACTTAAATAGGGTCATTGCAGATCTCTGCTTCACGTGAAGTGGGAGCTTATTCCAGAGGAGTGGCAATCTCTGGGAGCTATATCTGTCTCTCCAACATGTTTTGTTAATGTCACAGGCTAGGTTGAGATTCCTGGAGTGAGTGACTCTTGTCGCATTTGATTTGAGGATGTGTAGCATTTCCATTAGGGCAGAGACTGCTCTGTAAGCCAGGCACAGGCTGCCTCTCAGCAGCCTGTATGATACAGAGTACAGTGACAGGGCTTTCAGTCTTTTCATGTAAGTCATGTTTTGGAGGCCCTGGATTCCCTTGGTTAGAAACCTCAGTGGTCTCTGCAGCTACTCCAGGTGTCTGATGAGATACATACAGAAGGGAGCACTGTACTCATTTAGTGGTGTGATAAGGGCTGAGTACAGTGGAGTTATAACCTCCTTTGTCTTGGATGCAATGCCTTTATTTATGAGATGCACATTATAAAGGTATTTCTATACCACTATGGACATATGGTGATTGAAGTTTAGATTGCTATTAGCCTGTGTTCCAAGTCTTGAACCACTGGGTTTGAGCTTACGGTGGTACTATCTGTATCATAATTAGCAGGGGCTGCTACTTTGCCATAATGAGGCATTCTTTTGCATTTAGTTTTAGTTCATGGCTTTGGCACCAATCATTTGTCTGCATCAACCACTTCTGTAAAATGTTTACACTTTTGGGGGACTCAGTGATTGCCCCCAGTTTGCAGTCATCTGCAAACCTGGAAAGCTACTGGCCACCTACTTTTACCTGGACCTCAGAGAAATAAATTCCAAACAGTAGAAAGCCCAGGACAGATCCTTGTGGTACCCCACTGGTGACTGGTCTACTGGTGGAGGTGGACTCCCCAAATTTGACAGTGTGCGTTCTGTTGCTGAGGCAGTTGGCTATGCATCTAGTGACATGTGGGTTAATCCCTGGTGGGAGATTTTGTTAATGATCCCTGAGTGGGAGATTGTGTCAAAAGCCTTGGCTAAATCAAGATAGACACTGTTTTGCCCTCACACCAGGTTTAATAAGCAAGATCTACTCTTGACAAAACCAGAGTTGGTTGGGTCAACAGTTTGAAGGTTGCCTGGGTCTTTTTTGATAAGGTCCATGATGATTCTTTCCTTGGCCTTGCATATAAAGATGGTAAGGCTTATGAGTCCTTAGTTTCCTAGGTTGATGTATCCACTTTGTGCAAGGAGATTACTGTTGCTCTTCTTGACTCAGTCGGAACAAAGCCAGTTCTCAGGTTATGGTTAAAGAGAGTGAGAAGTGGTTCCACTAGGTCTTCTTTTAGATTGTTTAGTAAGCAAGGTGGGATGTTATCTGGTCCCACAGAGGCCATGTTTTGACCTTGAATAGCACTTATATGACATGTTCTTTGGAGATACATGGTAGAGGCCAGGTGTCAGGAATGTTTTGGGGTATGGCTGTGGGGACAGGGGAATGATGTGATTGCCAAATCTGTCAGCTAGCAGGTTGGCAATTTCCTCAAGTTCATTGTGAATGGTACCATCCACTATAGGTTTGGCACACAGCTGGGCATTCCATTTTAGGTTTTGGGCATAGACAAAGAATACCTTATGGTTGCCTTTAGCTAGGGATGCTAACTTAGTCTCATAACCAGCTTTAGAAGCCTTTAATAGATGTCTGTTTTGCTTGTTCAAGCTCTGGAGGGTATTCTTCCTCTGTTGAGTAAGTTCCATCTAATTCGTAGGTATCAGTTTTTTTCTTTTGTTATATAACTTATTTATACTTACAGTCCACCAGGGTGGCTTGTTTTTTCGGGAGGACCTGATTTTAGTCCTGTCAGGTACAGCTGAGTCAATACATTTGTTTAAGTGGCTGTATAGGGTATTTGTGTACTCTTCTGCATATGAATCATTGTTGGCTGTGTTAGTAGGGGCTTTGAAACTTTTTATACCATCACTTAGTAGGATATGATTTGCTTTGCAGAAATATTTCATTTTTTTTGCTCCTGTGGGGGAGTCAGGTCTGGACTTTATTTCAAATAAGACTGATTTATTGTCTGACCTTACCAGAGAGTGCAACACACAGGATGTAGTGCAGTGACTCCCCTCATGTTGTTGAGCACTTTGTCTTGGACATTTGAGCCCCTTGTGGGGGTGCACTCCAACTGTTCTAGGGCATTTGATTTAACAAATCCAGGAACCTCACAGAAAACATGCTTATGCTCATGTAAGTCGCCCAGTCAATGGAAGGGTAGTTGAAATCTCCCTTGATCAAGATATCTGGCTGTATACTGAGCGACTCTATTAAGTCCAGGTAGGTGGAGTGCTTCTCCTAGCTCATGGTGGAGGGTATTATGCCTATAGTTATTTGGACCTGGAGTAGCTCAAGTGAATCATACTGTTTTACCAGTCTTGAGGTATATTTGGATTTAATGAAATGGATACACCTCCACGTTTGGATATTTCATGCACATTTTGAGGTCAGACCGTGTGAAAGGCATTGTAGCCTTGTACATCTGGGATGTTTTATGTGGCCTTGAACCAAGTCTCAGTGATTGCACAGACATCAGCATCTTCCAAGGTGAGGAGTGCTTCTAGGGAGTGCAGTTTACTATTTAGACTCCTAGCATTAAGCAGCATAACCCTGAGTTTTGGAAGTTTTGTTGTTTTGACATTGCCTAAAAAAGGTTGACATTCCCTAAAATGTGAATCATTTAAGAATGAATTGTGAATTTCAGTATTGCACTGCTGCAAGGGTGACATTTGCAATTTAGGCTTGGTGAAGCAGAGAATTTGGAAAACACTGCTTCAAGCAGAGACAGATGTTACTCTGTCGAGGTTTCATATTCAAAACACTGGTGGCACTCCCACTATGGCTGCTTTCTGATGGGCCAACACAAGTAAGCATGCTACTAAAACTGCATGCTCCAGGTGAGGCATGAACTCATAACCTTGGCATTGCACTGCTTTATAAGTACCGCACGCTAACCAGTTGTGCCACTTGAGCAACACATGCCTAGTAACTAACTAACTATGAACCCGGGGTTGTTTTTGTTAGTAATTCCCTATTCCATAGCTGGAGAAGCATTCAGAGAAATGGGAAAGTGCTTACTGGCCATTGTACTTTGCTTTTTCTGTGATTAAACTGGTTTTCATCAGGTCGGCTCCAATTGTCGTGGTGTGCCTCTGGAGTTTCTTTTATTGGATTTGCTTATCAGGGGCACTTTATACAGAGCTGTGTTCTGTTTGTCTTTACTACTTCAGAAAATGTTATGACAATATGATCAGCACACCAACTTTTTAATGTAACATAGCTAATTGCTTTCTTCAAGGGTAGCAGGTGCTATATTTGTCTATGAAGCAGTGAAATGCAAAATTGTTTGCCAACAGCAACATTTACATTAGTAATAGTTCTCTTTATGTGGAATTATTCAGTTGTCATTTACTTTTGCAGAAATTGTACATGTTGACTTAGCATACCTTATCAGATGGTTAATATTTTTATGTTCTAATCATAAGTACTTTACTGTTTAAACTGTGCTACACATGACTGGGTCTTGTGATGTGATGCTAGTGATCGTTACATAATTTCAAGTAGGTCATCCAAAGCTACCAATAAGAACATATAATTTATTTCTTCACACCAATAAGGGGTGTACAATGTTAACAAAGTGGCTATAACTGCTGGTGTGGATTGGGGCTATCTGTGGATAAAAGTACTTCATGCTCTTATAATTTTTAAACTGCCTTTTATCTGGCTTTGTGGGACTAGTATGTATACGTGTCTGTGAATTAAGTTAGAATACTTCTCTATGGCTACTGTGCATTTGTGTGAAACAAATTTGAAATGCTACTTTGTTCATTATTCTTGTTCTTATTTTTCTGACACAGACAGTCAGTAATTTAGCTATAAGTGCTGGGTTTGGGAATGTCTGTGGATAAAAATGAATGAGCTTTATGAAGTGATAAAGTTGAAAAGTCATTAGTCTGTCTTTGCAGGACTGATACGTGTATTTGAGTAAAGAAAATTAGAATACTTTGCTGTGGTCATTTTTGTAAAAATTAGACTTGTAATGTGTATGCAGTCAAAGTGGCCTTAATTGATGCGTATTGATATTAGTATATTATAATGACACTAGTTTGAATATCCTGTTATAGTTGAGATGTTCTGAAATGGGTACTTTTGCTATTTTTTGGTTAATTCATTTTGTTTCACTGCTTACTGGAAAACAATGTTCAAAAGTAGAAAATTAAAATACATTCTAACTAATATTGCTGCATTAAACAAGAAACTCAGTTTAAAACAACCAGGAAGGTGAATCCAAAAGAGCACATGCATTTGTGCATGATTCTAAAAATTTGTGGTTGGGGTGGGCCCTTGGTTTGAAACCAGTGAGGGGCCTAATATATTCTTAATCCACTTCTGTCTTCATTACATATGTTTGCTATGCATTACAGTTTAAAACATTTTGTTTGGGTCAACAGCATGCTCTGGGTCATTTATTTTCAAACGTGTCTTATCCTAATTCTTCCCAAGGTATGTTGGGGATTTAGTTTATCTATTCCCATATAAGGACAGGATGAACTTAAATATATAAAGTACTTACCAGAATAATAAATTTAGTTGGTTTCTGTCTGTACAATGCCAGCAGCCTCCTACACATCTCCCTCCAAATTATCCAATCCAGTGGGACCTGGAGGAGCACCAGAGGCCTATAATTGGCTTGCTGATTGTTAAATTGTCATCAGTCAGTGATTAAATGTTATTCCTGGTTATTCTAAGTTTTTTTCATGCCTTATGTTAGATGGCTTTACTCATTCTGGTATGAGTAAGGGGCAGAGATTGAGGGAGTGAAGGATCTCCTTGCTGCCATGCAAAGGTTGCCTTCAGTGATCAGTCCATCTATACTGGAGCACTGAGAGGGACTAACTAAATCTATCATTCAATTAGGTACACAATTTATGATCTGATGTTGTCAATGTTCATTTGTTCCTCAACAGCTGGGTTCAGATCTGACCCTTGGATCCAACTTGGCCAATTTTTTACAGCTCATGGACACTGAAAACTCTCAAGCTCCTCCCTTACCCATAATGCCCTAGCCCCCTCCATACCTCAAATTGTATTTGCCGCTTTCACCTATGAATATGGTCACTGTTAGCTCTCAAGCTTTGGTGTTAGCTTGTGAGTATATATACCTAGCCTTTTTAGTTGTATTCTATTATATTCCTTGTGACAATATGAGGTATTGCCAACTATGCGAGAAGAAGGGCAGTGGATGTGTAACTTATGCCAGCATAGCTAGCTGGAGTTGTGTAAAGAATTATGTGTTATTTGTATATCAAACTGATTTGTACAGGTGCTTGTATTGAAATTGTATTTGTAAAGTTACTTGTATTAAAAAATGTACCTACAGTGGGTCCTGCTGGACAGAAAAAGAAGTAGCTAAATAGCAATATTTAGCTATGTCTGCAACCTCAAGGGCAATACACAATTGTGTGCAGAGCACATTGAAACTGGAGCCACCTATACCGAACCAGAAGATATAGCAAACCTCCTGGCTGATAAATTGAGCTCCAACTTTACCCCTTTCAACCCCCCCCCACCTTCTCTCAGGAAATACCATCAAATATAACTCCCCCTACTATCATTAGGGAACAGGTCCTTGATGCTGTCTCTCTAAGACCAAGAATACTGCATCAATGGGCCCAGACAATATCCCAGGATGCCTTCTAAATAGGATGAAACATGCCCTATCAGGGCCTCTGGAATTACAATTTAACTGTAGCCTCCAAACAGGCTTCATGCCTCATGAATGGAGAATGGCTACAGTCATCCCTCTGCACAAAGGTGAGCCTTCTGCAGACCCTAGAAACTACAAACCCATAAGTCTCACTAGTCGTATATGTAAAGCCATGGAAAGAATTATCATGGAGATGATCAATGTAGATATAGTAGACTTTTAGATACTGGACCTGACCCAGTTTGGCTTCATCAATAGCAGATCATGCCTGCTCAACCTGGTAGACTTCTTTGTGGAGGTCACCAAAGCAATGAATGTGGGGAAAAATGGTTCACATTGCCAACCTTGACCTGGCCAAGGTATTTGACACAATATCCAACTTGGGCCTTGTTGACAGACTCAAGATATTAGGTACAAACTCATGCATCACCATGTGGATATCCAACTCACTCACCGACAGGACCCAGTAAGTTACAACTGGGGAGTCCCCCTCTACAAACAGGCCAGTCACAAGTAGAGTCCCTCAAGGAAAATGCCTTGGACTACTCCTTTTTGGCATTTACTTCTCAGAAGTCAAGGCCAAGGTTAGTGGTCTCTGGCTGACTAAATTTGCAAATGATTGCAAATTCGGAGCTGTCTTTGAATCCCACATTAACACAAATGTTCTCCAGAAGCGGCTGACACAGACAAACGATTGGTGTCAGAGCCATGGGCTAAAACTAAATGCCAAGAAATGCATAATAGTATGCTTTATCAATCCCTGGTAACTATCATATTGACAACACACCCCTTAGAGTTGACCCAGTAGTCAGGGACTTAGGGACACATGTAGATATCAATCTAATGTTTGACCATCACATGTCTACAGTAGTGAGGAAATCATTCTATGTTGCACAACTTATAAACAAAGATATGACATCTAAGTCCAAGGAAGTCATTGTTCCATTGTATTTGACACTCAAACCTATCATTGTGTATAGTGCCCCCTTTGGTTTGTACCTAACCAGGCATATCTAACAATTGGAACATCCACAAAGGTTCCTTATGAAAAGAATACAGGGCATGACTAAAATGTCCTATGCAGACCGCCTCATGGCCCTGTTCCTGTATTCTATCTCCTACATGCTTTTGAGGGGAGATCTATGCCTGGCATACAGGACATTGTCAGACCCCACTCTGATTGACCTCTTGCATGTCTACAAAGCAAGCAGCACCAGAATTACACTTAAACCTTGCCTGTGATATAAATAGGACCTGCTGGAGAGACAGGTATGTATCCCAGAGACTACCCCATCTATGGAACAGGCTGCCAATCCATGTGAAGCAGAGTTCCCCTTAACCCAATTCAAGTAAAACTTGGACAATTGGATGGGGAATCAGAAATGTATCCCTGGTTTGGCATCTGTGCTCTAATGGACACAGGCAACCTGTAAATTTATCATCTTCCAGGCTTCAGCTTACACTTTTCAAGGGTATCAGAATTTGTCAGAGATTTGGATGGATGGCTAGGCTTTAAAATGCCCTTGTGGTTGTTAGCCTAGTTAACACCTATGAACCTATACCTGTATGTCAGGCTGTATGATAACTATTGAAATCAATACAGTGTATTCTCTGTTACAATGTTTTGAAATCAATACATTTTAACAGAGGATTCTGAAGAGAAGAGGTTAGTCACAGTCCAGCTAACTTTGAAAAATAGTTTGAAATTAAGTTACAAGCTATAAGCCATAAAGAATGTATCTCACAGGTGTCAGTGCAGCCAGAGACAAAACGTCTGTACTAGGAAGTCTTCTGTATTGTCTTTAGAAGTGAAATAATCACTACTCTGGAAGGGTGGAAGTCTTATGTATTGTCTTTAGCAATGAAATAATTGCTAATCTGGAAGGGTGGAATTTTGAAATTGTTGTATGACTTCCAGAAGCTGCAACAGATCTTAGCAAAACTCTATGTGTGTGTGTGTGTGTGTGTATTATTGACACATACGTGCTAGGTTCTGGTTCAGTTGCTAGTAAAGGGGTGGTATGGGAACTAGAAGTCATATAACCAGATGTGTGTGATGTCATCCTGTAATCCAGGACTAAAATGATGTTTTAATACTAGATGAGTCTGAAGGGTCAGAGCAGTCTGTTTTCGTAACCTGACATAGAAGGATCGCTCATGTACTTCATCTTGCCTTCCTTTGTTAAGTAACCAGGGAATAGTAATTCTTTAGATCAGTCAGGAAAATTTAGTTAGATTAGTTAAGTATTGTTTTTCTGTATCAGTGTGAATCTATTCATTTCTGTTATTTTTAATATTCCTTTGATTGAAACTCTGGTGTTTATTGTAAATAGATATTTAGTATTTTCATGGTATTTTATTATTTATTATTAAATTTTCATTGTGGCTGGTCTTTTAGGGAATATTTTAACCTTTGAAAGTACTTATATTTATTTGGTGACACTCCTGAAAGGCTTAAAGTATTGGTCAACATTACCATTTGTATTAGTATTAATTTCACTCAGGTATAATTGGGTACCCTTGTAAGAGCATAAGAGTACCTGGATTTGGAGTGTCTGGTGGCAGTAACTACCTTAAAGTCTGGGCAGAGGAGCATAGCTAGTAAATCTTTACCAGCTTTTCCCAGATGTGTGCATGTGTGTGTGTGTGTGTGTGTGTGTGTGTGTGTGTGTGTGTGTGTGTGTGTGTGTGTGCAAATCAAATCTCAAAGATTGTGTGTGTCAGCTACTTAGAGCAGGGGCACAAAGTACTGGTTTCACAGAGAGGGTGTTGGAGGATTTGGCTTGGACACTTGGTTGAGGACTGAACTGTACAGCTGTGCCAGTGAGGAGTCTTATTGGGGGCCTGGAGAGAGAGAGATAAAGAAACCCAGACCCCGGACTGAGTGTTTTCCCTGTTGTTCTCTTAAGGGAAATTGTGCTTGATGCAGAGCAGTGCATCTAGACATACTGTGCATCTGTTTTTGTTCCAAGTGAATGTCCCTCACCGATGTCAGTGGTGAGGATTCAGGCTCATTAATTACTGGCCCAGAGGAGGGACATCACATTCCCCTTTTACCCTTTCTACACTTTTTAGTGTAAATTAATATTACCATTGGTGGTATTGTATTTTTTTATTTTATACCCTTGTAGTAGCTCCTTCCGTTATCATTGTTGGTAACTTTTCACTTCTTATTTTATACCCTTGTAGTAGCTCCTTCGGTTATCATCATTGGTAACTTTTCTCTTTCATCCTTTCCTGTCTTTCCAAAAAAAGCACTCTTTTTCACTTTCTTATTAGTGGGTGTTTTCTACAGAATGGTGGACTAAACATCAAGTTTTAAGAAATGTAAGGCCTGTGACCACAAAATCCTTTATCAGACATGCATGATTCATGTGTTTACTATCTAGGTGACACCCATTTGAATGCATCTTGTGTCCTGGGCCCTGATGGATTGTAAAAATAAACTTATTTAAAAAGATTTATTCCTTTCACTTTTTCTGAGACAATATCTGGTTCTCAAACCCCCAAGAAAATGGCGAAAAAGGGACCAAGTAGCATTCTTTGAACCCTTCTGGATCTTCTCTGAGACACACTCCTAATGCAGAACCACCTCTTAAGGTATCTAAACAATTAGATCCAATTTCTCTTCCCTCTTTAATGGTAAGCAAATATTTGATGTTCCACCCAGTCAGAGGAAAGAAGCAGCACAAAAAATAAAAAAGCTGCTAGAAAAGAGTCATACAAGAGGTCCTCACAGACCAGAAAGAACACCAGAACCTACTTAAGATTCTTTTTAGTGCAGACGAAAACAGGCTGGAGATCAATTTTGGATCTTAGCAATCTGAACAAATCAGCTCAGCATACAAAGTTATGGATTGTAACAGTTCAGTCCATTTTGCCTTTTCTGCACAAGGACGTCTGGTTGTGCTCAATAGATTTTCAAGATGCAAGCTATCACATAAAAATAAAAAGATGATCCAGACTATATCTGTGTTTTCTGCTGAGAGCAAGTCATTACCAGTTCTGAGCTCTGCCCTTTGGCCTTACTACAGCACCCAGGGTGTTCACCAAATGCATGGCAGTAGTAACAGCCCACTTGAGACTACAGGGATTCTGGGTATTTCTTTATTTGGACGACTGACTCATAACTACTCTGACCAGGCATCTATGGATAAAAGTAGATTCTGTACTCCAACTGTGCTCTCATCTGGGAATTACCATCAGTCACAACAAATCCCAGTTAGAACCATCTCAAGTATTAGAATTCATAGGTGCTTAGTTCAATACAGTATCACTGACAGCTTCCCTTCCCTTATCAAGGGTACAACCTATTCATTTTCAAGTAAAAAATAATCCAAAATTCATCTCTATCAGCTTGATTGGTTCTCCATGCCTTGGGGTCAATATCTGCTGCAATAGTTCTAATTCCGTTAGTGAGATACCATATGAAAATTCTTCAATTGACCCTAGCAATGCAGTGGTCTATTCTGCACCAGCCTTTGTCCACCCAGATCAGAATAACTTAGGCATGCAAATGTATCTCTTGTGGGGGATTCAGTCAGATCAGATTTTACAAGGCCACCCCTTCATCTTTTCTCAGCCCAAGGCCATAGTGACTAAAGATGCTTCCCAAATTGGGTGGGGGCACTTCCTGGGAAGGACATTCCAATGCACCCAGTCCTTTGAAGAGGCTAATACACATAACAATGTCCTAGAAATGACAGTAGTAATCTTAGCATTGCAGGCTTTCCAAGACTGTCTTCCTTCTAGGACTATTGCGATTCAGATGGACAATATGTCAGTGGTCTGGTACATCAACAAACACAGAGGAACCAGATCTTACTCTTTGTGTTGAGAAGCTCTGAGAGTATGGCAGTGGGTGATCTCATCCAACTAATTTCTGATAGCAACGCACATTCTGGGAAAATCCAACATGATAGCAGACAAGTTGAGCAGGTCCATTTCATTGTCTCATGAGTGGTCTCGCAACATGAGAGCTGCGGTAAGGATATTCTGCCAATGGGACCGACCTTGCTGCAACCTCTTTGCATCTCTCCTCAACAACAAGTGCAGCAGGTTCTTTGCCCTGATCCCCAAACCAGGGGAATCACTGGGAGATGTTCTCTTCCATGATTGCCCCCTTTTCTCCTTTATGCTTACCACCCAACTTCCATAATCCCTAAATTTCTCCAGAAAGCATCCCGATTGAAGAGCACAGTAATTCTCATTGCCCTTATTGACCTTGTCACATTTGGTTTCCCTTTCTTTGGCCTCATCTAGTTTACCATTCATAGATTCTGCATCCTATTACAGACCTCCCGTCTCACTGACAGACATGCGTCACCCAGAAATTTTAGGTCTAAAGTTGACTGTATGGTTTCTCCATTTCCATTGATAGCTAGACAACCCAGACTCTCCTCCCTTGTCCATTACATTCTTTTGTCTTCCCATAAAGCTTCCAGTATGAACATTTACAGAAGTAAATAGAAAAAAGATTTGTTTTTGAGCACAACAGAAAGACATTGACCCTTTTTCAGCAAAGTTCTTGAGTTTTTGGCTACACCTGTTAAAGAAGGGGCTAGCTCCTCGACTAATAAAGTACACCTTGCTGCAATTTATAATGTTCATATAGGAGTAAACAATTCTACCTTAGACACTTCAAACTTATGTAAGGCCTTTATAAGGGGAACCTTTCTTCTTTTACCCCATTTTAAAGATCCAACTCCACTATGCAATTGGCATTTAGTTTTACAAGTTTTGACTCAATCTCCATTTGAGCCATCAGCAAAGTGTGAACTAAATTTTTAACCTGGAAAACTATCTTTTTAGTAGCTACAATCTCTGTTAGAAGTCTAAGAACTTCAAGGCCTGTCTTCTAAGCCTCCTCATTTGATTTTTCATAAAGATAAGGTATTGTTATGAACAAACCCATCCTTCCTTCCTAATGTGGTTTCAGAATCCAACATGTCAATCTATCAGTCTTCTAGTATCATTTTCAAATTTTACAAATAAAGGGGAATACATGTTACACTTGTTGGGTTTTCTCAGGCAGTTATGTTTTTATTTACACAGAATGAAAAATTTCAGAAAATCAGATCAATTATTTGTCTCCTATTTGGAATAAAAATTGGGCAAGTCAGTTAACAAAGTAACTTTAGCCAAGTGGCTAACTGTTTGCATTTCCTTTGTCTACAACAAACTGGGTTTATCTTTGCCAAAACCTTTAAGATCTCATTCAACCAGGTCCATGGCAACTTCATCTGTATTTTTATCCAGATCTTCCATGGATGATATTTGTGCTCCTGCAACGTGGGCTAATCCTCATACCATTATTGCTCGTTAGATATTGCATCTGATCTCTAGGGGAAGAGCAGTCTTCAGCTCTGCAGTGCTCAGGAATATCCTTTCTTAGAGTCCACCCAGGATTCAGGTAGCTGGGGACTCTGCCCCACTTGTTGAGGAATGAATGAAAATTGACAATATCAGATGAAGTTATATATGCACCATAACATTCCATCTGTGTCGTCCATTTTCATTCTTCCTGAGCTCCCCTCCCTCCAAACCCCTACCATTTTGTTTGTGACTTCTGGAAAAATGAGAAGATGCTAAGGGAACCAATGTTCCTGCCTTTCAACTACAGATATTGGTTTCTCATACATTAGTTGTTCCTTTGTTCATAATTAGCAAAAAGGTCAGCAAAAATGTTCTGAGGTATAGAAGGGTTTAAGGGCATTATGGGTAAGGGAAGACCTCAACAGTTTTCAGTATCCACAAGCTGTAAAAAGTGGCCGAGTCAGATCCGAGGGTTGGATCCGAACCCACTTGTTTAAAAAGAATGAAAATAGACAACACAGATGGAACATTATGGTGCATACATAACTTCTTTTTTCCTACACACTGTACCAGATATTTCATTAATTGCACCCCAGACACTCGCATATTACTTCATTACCACACCATTAGGGTTACACTACCACACTGTGGGAAGCATTAACACACATTTATACACAACCTAAAACAGCAGCTAACTTCTTCATGACTATGCTAATGGTCCCATCCTGACTAAATCCACCTTTCTGTTTCTCTTCCATTTCCACTGTATCAATCACTTTGACTCTTTCACCTTTCTTATCCTTGCCTCTTACTCTTTCATACCCACTACTGCTCCTCCATTGAACCTATATACTTAATCCTTTCCTTCTAATTCCCCCTCCTTACCCACTTCATCATAACACATATCAACTGTTATCTCTACCTCTCCACTATCAGAACTTTTTCTGCTTATGTTTTATTGATTACCTCTGCTTATCCCCTTCATCCTCCTCTATTTTCTGTTCCTGCTCTAGTGGCATTCTCCATCATTAATGTCAATATACATATACTGAACCTATTTACAGTATCATTACTCTTATTATCTCCAACCATTACATGTTAATGTGTCTTTGCCTTATGTAAAATAATTTAACTTCTAAAGTATATGATAAATGTCTTTACTGTTTGTTTCAATACTACCAAAAAAGTAATGCTTAAAAAGTTTAATTTTTATTTTATTATTGTTTACTGTAAATATGTATTTTGTGTGTAGCTTTTCTCCATGGGACTTCACTGAAAATGGGACATGTGCCCAGTGGGACTTTCCTGGTAAATAAAAGACAATAAATAAAAAATATATATATATATATTCCTATTTATTTCAGTGATTGTCACTTTGCACTTTTTTTGTACATTATTAATAGTGTTTTTTGGTTGCCAGAATAGCAGTAGTGCATATGTCTCAACCTCTTAGCACAAGGAATCTGGACAAAGCCTAAAATATTGGGGGACAAAGGCCCAAAAATAGGAACAGATTTTAAATATTGCTCTTAAAATCTTAGAAAGTTGCTAGAGGAGCAGAATTTGTGGTAATATGCATTTTCTAAAGGCTATGAAGTCTGAAACTCAAACATATGTCTTCATTGGGTGATTTCACTAATCAGTAATTTGCCAGAAAACCAAAAATGTTATGAGGAATAGACCAAAAATATGAAGCAAAAATCTGGACAGTCTGTGAAAACCTGGACATTTGAGAGATATGCAAGGGTTCTTTGATGCAAAAATCCAAGTTTAATTCACACAAGCAGCTTCCAAGGTTTAAAATCAAAGCACATAAACGCCCTTCACCAACTCAGCGTTTTCGTCTAGTTAAAAGAGACTTCATCAGATGCAGACTCGTACCAAACTACACATACTTATATCAATTAATATTTAAATTATCCAGTCAGCAGCTCTGGATAAACATAATATTTTAAATGTAAGCTTTTAAATGTTATATGTCTTTTAAAATTGTACTGTGTGATGTTGAATATTTAGTTATATTTATTCATTATTTATTGATATGCAACTTTATTAACATTTGGAATGAAAATGTTCAAGTCTTTTAAGTGTGTTTTTAAAATTTTATTTTACAAATGACAAGGTATGAATTGTTTTAAATACATTTATTTATTCATTCAGGGTTGCTGATAGGATAATTTAATTATTATTTGATATAAATATGTGTAGTTTGGTATGAGTCTGCATCTGATGAAGTCTGTACTGAATGTGCTTTTATGTGCTTTTTTTTTTAATGTGCTTTGATTTGGAAGCTTGGAAGCTTGAATTATTAATTTTTTTTTTTTTTTTCATCAAAACTGACTGCTTGTATTTCCTGCCCAAGGTACTTGTTTGGATAGTGTATTTTCATTTTGTTGCTATTTTACTTGGTTTTACTTTTAGAGGGTGTTACTTCATGCTAGGTTTCACTTTTTCTTTTCAGTCTGCATCCTAGCAAGCACAGTGTTGTTGATTTTTTTTTTTCTGAATAGTTGGTGTTTGTTTTATTTTTATTTTTTTTTTTTTTATTTTTTTTTAAGTATATTCTATATGTATTTTTTTTTTTTTTTTTTTTTATTTTTTTTTTTTTTTTTTTTTTTGATTTCATGTATTCTATTCTGTTATGTTTTTTAATTTTTAAGCAATAATTTTGCTACACATACAGTCATGCTCATTGGTGCCCCAAACATTGAACCCCCTAAGTCAAGCAACCACACTTCCCAGTACTTTCATTACAGGGGATGCCATTGTAAGATATATTGGTACTCATCTAGCCAGGCTGAACAAGGAGAAGATAACTGTTAATTGTTTATCTGGCACCAGGATCTGCCAAATCACGCATCCAAGTGATTACACCGTAGGTACCAGTATGATTCCATCATGTAGGTGTATATTACCTAAGATGTACCTCCCTCGACTATATGAAGACAGACATTATGGAGCTTTCAGACTATGTGTTTCAGGCTGGTATGAACCTAGCACTGAGCAGCAGATTCCTATCACTGCGGATAATGTACACTATTTGCAAAAAATTATCGATTTCAACAACTGGCTGTTTTTCTGGTGTCGTTGTAAAGGATCCAGTATTTGTCAGCTTAGGAGGACAAGGATGGTCTGCACCTTTCCCCTCTAGGATTTTGAATACTGGCTAAAATGTTATCCACCTAACAGTGCCTTTTTTAGGCAATGCCAAATTGACAAACCTGCTGACATAGCAAATTAACTCAACCTAACCTCAAGGTGTTACTGATCAAAAATAAAAAAAATCTATATTCCCACCAAGCCCACCTCAAGCTTGAGAATGAATACATCTGTGTAGCTAATGTGACATGGTTTAAACCAGCAGAGAGTATCCCGGCAGTGCAAGGTTTCAGTCCCTTCCACACTTTTAGACCAGTAGCTGCACAGACAAGGGCTAAAGTGGATGTGTTTAAATATACAGCAATAGCAAGCATACCTGTAGTGTGGTCCAATAGTATGATGTGCTGGAGTTTCTCTACATGTAGATCACTATAGATAAAATCCTGTATCATATCCTAGTCATCTATTTGTCACCCTTCATGTCTCAAGAAGCTCATAATGGATTCTTGGACCAATTGGAGAACATCCAACCCAACACCCTAATCCGTGGGAGACTTTAATCAACCCTCTATAGACTGGTAATCCTACATGTCCTCAAATCTACAGGCACAGAGATTCCAGGACTTTAGAAATACAAACACCTTTGAACAGATAGTGAAGATGCCATTAGAGGCTCCAGTATAGTGGACCTCATACAAATATGGGAGAATGCTGGACTCCCAATGTCTAGTCCTCCTTGGTAAGGTCCGACCATAAAGCTGTTTCCTTTAAAATCAAAATCAACTTTATAATCCCATTAAAACCAGTAACAGTTAGGAACTATTCCAAGTCATTTTACCTTTTATTAAGTGATGGTTTGTCAAAATTCATTGCTGCTTCTCAAACCCCAGGAACACAGCAGCCTATGCTGAATTGCTCATAGAAAATCTGTGCAACCATGTCAGTAGTTGCTTGGTTTCTGCTGTATCTACCAGAAATATACCCTGGACTAGCCCCGGAAACTAACTGCTCTGCTGGCATCCCAGATTAAACAGGCTATGCAACAAAGAGAAAAAAATATGACAAAAAAATCAGGAAGGGTGATTCCCAGAAAGATAAAAACCTCTTGTCAAACTAAATAGGTAAATAAAAGGGCAAATTAGGTCAGCTCGCCTCCCTGGTGAAAGATAACTATAAGGCCTTCTTCAGATATGTCAGAAACCTCAAGGACAGCACACAACAATGTGCTGAACTTGTGGTTAATGGTACCAGATTCACTGAGCCAGGCAATATTGCGAACCTTTTAGCGGACAAATTCATTTCCAACTTTACTCTTCTCTCACCCACAAATATCCCCCCAAAAATACTCTAAAGCACACACCCTCCAACTATAACTAGGGAGTATGCACTGGCTGAGCTCACTAGGGTCTATATTAGAACATCGAAATTTCACAAATTCGAATGTTCTAATATATTCTACCTATTTCAGCGAAATGAAAATGTGCTGAGGGTGAACAATTTCTTCCTAGGGGGTAGAAATCGGTTGGTCTCCCTGTGGCTTCGCTATGTTCAAAATGGTGGGATGTCTTGGTGTGTGGTTGTTGTGTGCGTGTTGTGTGGAAGGAGGGGAGTTAGGGTTAGGGGGGAGTTAGGGGTAGAGGTGCGGGTCAGAGTGTGTGTGAGTGGTGTGGTGAGGAGAGGGGGAGGGTAGGTGTGTGTGTTAGGGGCGGGGGTGAGGTGTGTGTGTGTGAAGCCGGATCTTAGGGTTAGGGGTTTAGGTAAGGTAAGTGGGATAGTTAGTGGTGTGTGTACAGTTTAGTGTAGGGTTAGATGTGCTGTTCTGCATGTTCAATGTTGTCAGCATTCACTGAATAGGGGGTCGATATTAGAACATTCGATATTTTAAAAAGTCGATGTTCTAATTTAGACCCAGCTCGCTAAAGCCAAGAACATGGCCTCAGTGGGCACTGATAACATCCTAGGATGCCTCCTGAGCAGTCTAAAATATGACTTTTTAGGACCCCTGGAGTTATTATTTAACTGTTAAAACAGGCTTTGTGCCACATGAACGGAGGACTGGAAAGGTCATTCTCCTTTATAAGGGAGGACCCTCAACAGATACTAGAAGCTACAGACCCATTAATCTGACTAGTCTAATCTGTAAACCTGTAGAAAGAATTAGCATGGAAATTATCAACAAGGAAATAGGAGACCACCAGACATTGGCTCTGTCCCACTTTGGTTTTGTCAAAGTAAGGTCATGCTTACTGAATCTGGTGTACTTCTTTTAAAAAGTCACTAACACAATGGATGAGGTGAAAATAGTACAGACCACCTACCTAGATCTGGCTAAACCATTTAATACAGTACCCCACTTGGGCATTGTCAGCAAACTTATGGAACTAGGTATAAACCACTTTGTAACATGCTGGATAACTGGCTGACTCACTGATAGGACCTAGAAGGTTAGAATTGGTGAGGCCACCTTCACAGAGAGGCTGGTCACCACTGAAGTCCCCCAAGGCTCTCTGCCAGGTCCACTCCTCTTTGGTATCTACTTCTTGGATGTCAAATCAATTGTCGAGGGCCTCTGGCTAACCAAGTTTGCAGATGATTGCGTATATGCACATATTTTTATACACAATTTCTTCATAGCTATCCAGACATACCATGCAGTTAGAGAGCAGAGATGTGCCTTTAAGTTAATGGTTAGGTTCGACAATTAACTTCATAATTATATGGTTAATTGAATAATAGATGGTTTTAAAACTGGGAGCAGTCATCGAATTCCCCCAAGATGAGAACACCCTTCAGGTCTAACACAGACAAATTTTTGGTGCCAAAGCCATGGCTTAAACTCAAAACCAAGAAATGCATTATAGTTCCTTTTGGGAAGCCATCCATCCCAGGTAACTGTGTCATCATAAAAGTTGATTCATTAGTCAGGGGTCTGGGAACTGATGTAGATGGCCTAGTCTTTGACCAACATGTGTCTATTGTAGTGAGAAAAACCTTTGATGTTGTTCAACTTATAAGCAAGGGCATAGCATCTAGGTCCAGAGAGGTCACTATAAAACTGCATTCAGCCCTCATCACACCCATTATAGATCACAATGTCTCCTTTAGTATGTAGCTGACCAGACACATGCAGCAACTGGAATGTCCACAAAAGTTGTTTATAAAAAGAATACAAGGATTAAGCACAATGCCCTATGCTGACTGTCTCAAAGTCCTGCCCCTTTACTCACTAACATATAAACTTCTGAGAGATGATCTTTGCCTGGCATTCAAGACATCCTTGGACCCCATTTTGATGAATGTTTTGCATATCCACAAAACAAACAGCATCACAACTGCTAGATTAAAAGACCTAAATTCTGCTTGCGACATAAATAGGACATGTTGGAGAGACAAATATGTTTCTCAAAGAATAAACCTTCTCTGGAACAGGCTCCCCATCCATGTAAAACATAGTTCCTCTTTATCCCTATTTTAGTACAACTTATACTAGTAGATGGTTAATCAGAAATTCATCCTAAGTCTGGCACCTGCATCTCCGATGGACAGCAACAAACTGTAAATCACCCCTTATATAAATCAAATTTGTGGGGCAAATTTAGGTTGTACAGCTAGGCTTATAAGTGGTTGTTAGCCTAGTATACACCTATGAAACTATTTTTCCTTCTTGTTAAAATGTTTTAATTGACATCTGTATGTGCTTTGAATATAATCTAAGTGGGTTAAGTGGGAGACCCTACCTTGGTTGATTGGTAAAGTGTATTTTGTGTCATTGTTTGATTATTTTATTTATTTCCCTTGATAAGCTCAGTCACTTCAAACAGAAGGACCACCAACCCATACACAATTGTCAAATACCAATAATGTCAGCATAATATATCTTTGTTTTTTGTGAATATGCTATTTGATGTTCAATAATAACTCATCAATGTAAGCTATGTCCAGTTGTCATAATACATCCACTGCCTGATCCTCCAGTTTGAACAATAAAATAGACCAGAACTTATTCCGGATACTAATATTAACCCATTTAATTGACCATGCTTTAAGTTTGTAGGGTAAAGATGGAGTTTAGAAATTAATTTCTCCAAAAGTGATTTGCTGTGTTGAAAAACGAGTGACAACACAGCAGCAATTACAGTTCTTACCCATACTGTATTCGTGACATCTAACTTCATAGGCTGATCAGTTAGAAGAAATATCCAAAACTTTATGTCCTGTTTATCAGAGATAATCTCTCTCACAGCCCATTGAATGCCCTCATGTACCTTATCCCATATTTCTCGCCACTCGGACTGGTCCAAGACATGTGAAAATAGTCTGCACCCTCCTTCTGACACTGCCAACAAGAACTTTTGAGTCATCAAACCCTGAAGATGCAGTCATTTAGGAATGCAGTGCCAAAGATACGACATTTTAACAAGTGAAAAACTAGCCAGGGGTGGCCAAGCCTTGTCCTTAGCAGCCCACAACATGATGCCCACTTCCACTCAGGCAAAGGAAATACCAACATCTCATTCCATCTCAGCCTAAGGAGTAAAAGTAGTTCATGGATCATCTAATTCCAGGGAATAAAAAAAGTTTAAGTTTGTACTGCCACATCCATTCCCTCCATTTTTGTACAATTGGCCACAATTGTGTAATTAAGGTGGGCTGAGCAGAATACATTTTTCCCATAAGACACGATCACAGGTGTAGATATTGTCATCAGTGTAACACAGTTCCTAAGCAAATTTCCCCCAACTCATGCATGGATTTAAAATGCCAGATGTTATATCCTAAATATCCTTAACGCAGTAAATTCTTCCTAATACTCACTCCTTCCACTACTGTATCTTATTGTTAATCCTAATAAGCGGGTTGTTTCAAATGAAGGAAGAGGAAATTACAGGATTCTTTTTCTTCAGTTTGTGGTATATATACTGATGACATCAAAGGTCCAGGCCCCCAGGGTCCCAAATCCTGCAAGATGGAGCCAGGCCCTCAGACCATCTCTGGATGACACACAGATCAATATCAGCAGGCAGCCATAGGTGATGTTCTGCCCCTATTGCCATTGCATTAGATGATACCCTATACTTAATGAAAGAGGGCCCTTCCCATCTAATGACTGTCATTTTCTTTCTGCTAGTCAGTGGGATTAATCATCCCAAACATAATTCAATACCATGCTCTGAATTATATTGACAAGGAGTGATGTTGCGTGTGGGAGCTGCCATAAAATAAACAGCACTTTTGGGAAGATAATCATTTTAATCACTTGAATCCTTCTTTGAAAGAGTACGATGATATTCTTCCACTCATTCAGAATCTCTCTGAGATCCCTAAATATGGATTGCATATTAATTTCTACCAACCTTTCCATCTGTAAAGACAACATAATATCTAAGTAAGCAACCTTTGTTCTCTCCCTAATAGGAAAATTCTCCACTCTCTAGTCTGTAAAAGAGTGAACTCAGTAAGTGGGAATAGTATGGTTTTGTCCCTGTTGACTGAGCGGCCAGTTTAGTGCTCCAGCATGCCTAGCATGCTCATTCAACCAAATTACACAATTGCCAGTAACCCAGGTGGTAAAATATGGCTGTCTCCTCTGATCTCCCCCAATTCAATACCAAATTTACTACAGTGGTGTTATACAGCTCTATTGACCACCAATGCCAGAAAATTCAGATAATGAGCAATTCTTTTAGGTTCCCCTCACCAACTATATTGAGGGAAAATGGAATATCACCCATATAGATCTGTGCTGAGGAGTTGGAGTATAGAGTATGACTGCAAGTAATAATTTCTCCAGGAAAAGCAGAGTTACCTTACTTTCCAAAGGAAGGGCCACCAAAAACTGTTGAATAACTTGCTAAAATCTAAAACGAGAGCACCCGGCTTTGTGTCAGTCATTTGGGAATATCTTTGAGGGCTAAAGTAAGTCCTAATAGTGTCATGCCCTCATATGTTACCATTGATAAACCACAAATGATTGGAACTCTCTGTTTCAGGAAGGACCTTCAGTAACTGCCTGGCAAGCACTTTGGCAAATATTTTGACATTTGCTTGCCATAAGGATATGAGCATGTAACTGGTCAGCTGTAAAGGATACTTGCCTTGTTTATATAACATAATTTTAATTTTCTTCATAACAGGCAGAAAGCTATAGGCAGCCACACCCTGCTGATACATATCAAACATAGGGGAAAACCAGATATTTCTTAAAACACTCTTCCAAAAAAGCCATCTAACCCTGTTCCTTATCTCCAGGCAGACTGTCAATCACCTCTTCTGTTTCTTTTGACAGCCATGATTTGAGCAAGTCCTCCCTATCCCTCTATGCAATATGGTGAAACTCGATACCCCCCCCCACTTCAGTCTCTTGATATTAATTCAGCAGCAGGGTCTTTCACCCCTACATTCCTGCATTCCTGAACTAGAAACCTATTAATGTCTTGCAGCATCAAAACAATTATACCCTCACCCAACCATCCTGAGCTTCTTTGTCCTGATATGGTCAGCTCTTTCCCCTTTTCTTTGCATTTGAATGCCAACACCTTATTAGATGACATACTGTACCCTATTGAAACAGTTTCACACTGTCCTATTTATCATGCAGATATTGAAACTGGCCCTGTGGCATTCTTGTTTACATGCACAGATCTCTGATAGCACCACTGTTATACACCTTGTCCTTAAGTTGTTTCTATAACAAAGCAATCATGTGATTCACATTCTGCATTCTTTTTTCCCCAAGACCTGTGGATCTCCTTCCATTTGTCAATATTTTATTTACAGGTTGCTAAAAAAATTTCCCAAATCATCAACCTGTTATGTTGAGAGGAGAGTCTAGACCCCCAGTATACACCACTCTCTCTCTCTCTCTCCAGGCCAGCTAGAGATGCCTTATTATTTTTTTTATGTCAAAACTTTATTAAACAAGTAATATATTCCGTCTAAACCAAACACAAATGTAAGTAACAGCTAAGTATAGTTCTTACAACTGCCAATGTTAAGTGGCACAACAATATAAAAAAATACTGGCAATATCCATCTTGTTTACCCACTGGTAAAAGTATCCTACAAAACAAAAGAAGAAAGAAAAAGAAAAAAATGATTTAACAGTCAGCAAGTCTGCCCAAATAACCTTGGAGTTCG
This sequence comes from Protopterus annectens, assembly GCF_019279795.1. Taxonomy (NCBI): domain Eukaryota; kingdom Metazoa; phylum Chordata; order Ceratodontiformes; family Protopteridae; genus Protopterus; species Protopterus annectens. Next base: position 1,852,701,082 of record NC_056741.1, read on the forward strand.
ATGAACGGCTCAATACCTATGGGCAGAAACCTCAATATGTTCTTAAACAACCACATTAAGAAATGTGTCACATGTCTTCTAGCTAATACAGAATACCTGTATGTAAAGAATTAATATAGCCAAAGAGGAGTTAACTATCTCTGCTGTGATTTTAGGCTAGCCTATTTTGTGCAGCTATAGCAAAGAGAAAAACTATATATCTAGAATTCCAACCTTTACTCACAGTATTACCTGGGGTAAAGTATTGGAGTATAATGCACAAAGTCATGTGGAAGGACTTCCAGTAGCTAAAACAAATCCCTTGAACAAGACATTTTAACCTGATCCATATATATATATATATATATATATATATATATATATATATATATATATATATATATATATATTCATTTAGTCAATGCTTGCTACGGGTGGTGCTTAATATCCAAAGTATGGTTAGCTGAACAGTCAAAATGTTGAGAGAATGTTTCATTGAAAAAAGTGAGTGAGACTGGAGGGAATCAGAGTGTTTGCTCTTGTAAGTGAAAGTCAGGGTCATAGATAGGTGAGGGGGTAGGTTTTTTAAGCTTTTATGTAAATGCGTTGTCTTTCTATATAGGGAAGACAGAAAGGAAACTTAAACAGCGTATATACGAGCATCAATACGCTATAGCCAAAGGAGATAAGACAAATGCCTTGGCTAAACATATATATCTGTTTCCCAACCATACTTTTAAATTTACTGTATTAAAACAAGTAATACAGGATGAGAGGGGCGGGCCATGGCAGATAAAATTGGAAATTGAGGAACTTTTATGGCAAATTAAGAGTGTTGCCCATATTCCCCAGGGCTAAATGAAAGCATTTCTATTAAATGCTTTCTTAAACTTTTAGCACTCAAGCGTTAGCTTTTTGTTAAAAGAGATAAACGTAGCATACTTGAGTTGCTTATAATAAATTACACATAAGTTATTTTCTAGTTCATTTTGATGTATTATGTTAATGCATTAAATATATGATAGTCTGAGCTATGAAGTTGGTTGTTATGATTGTTAACAATATGTCAACTATTAATTGACTAATTTTCAATTAATTAATTTGGATGTGTTTTACTATAAAATTGTGTGAATGTATTGCACTTGTTATCTGATGAAGGAAGAGCATCGACTATTCTGAAAGCACTTATTCTATTAAACACAGTTTGTACTGTTCATACTGTTCCTTGGCTTGTTTTTCACTTTTTGGCTTTAAAAGTTTTTCAGTTATTTATTTGTTTTAATCTATGTAAATGTGTGCATTTTAGGGTTAGGTAAAGGGGTAAATGTTGTGTTGTTAGTGTGTGTGCTTGAGTATGTCGTATAGAGACCCCCTGCACCATCTTAATAATGCTGTCCCTTCCCCTAACCTTAACCCTACAACTTACCTTAATAAAAACCTACCTACCATAAAAATGCTGCCATTCAGACAAATTTTAGGCAAGTGCTGTGGGGGTTTTAGTGTGAAGATCATTTGAGAAAATAATTTTCATTTCTCAGTCTTTTGTACTTTCAATGTTTAGGGCATTCAGTCTTCTCTGTGTTTGAACTTTTTAGTGCTGGTTTTTAATCATGGCGTTAAGAACATCTGACCATATATTTTTTTTATTTATTTTGCATTTGAGTTATTAATTTTGCCTTTGATTACCAATATTCCAAATGTGATGACTGGCACCTCCTTTTCAGTGAAGGCCCATGGAAGAAAAAGCTCTACAATTACTTGCACGTGCCAAAGTATTTTACAGATACAGTGTAAAATACAAAAAAACACAAAAATACACATTTATGAAATCTCTGTTGGGAGATGTTAGTTTTTTTACAGTGTACAATTAAGTAATATTTCTATGTTTAAGAGTAGGAAAAAGGCTTAAAATGTTAGTAAATAGTTATGAAGATGCCAAATTTTTAGAAAATTATAGAGGTGTGGAAGAGAAGCACATGTAAGTGGAGAAAATACAGAGTAAATAAAGAAGGGGCATCTAATAGAGGAAACAAGTAGCTGGTGGAGGCAAAGAAAATAATAAAGAGGAGATAAAGGGAACAATATGTAATAGGCATTATTATAGGAACAATATGTAACAGTTATTATTATAGGAACAATATGTAACAGGTATTATTATAGGAACAATATGTAACAGGTATTATTATAGGAGCAGAGCCAAGGGTTAGAGTGGTGCTCTTTAAGAATGAGTTTAGAGTTATGTAGGCATGTCTAAAAAGGAGAGAAACATTGTTCCAGATTTTTGCAGTATGGTTGGTATATAGTGAATCACCTGCTATATTATTGGATGTGATGGTTTTAGGAAGAGATCAGTTTTTGGATTGTAACAATCGAGTGATGGTGTAAGAGTGTTTTTTTAGATCAGGGCAGTTTTTAGGTTGTTAGAGAAGACTATGAGTTGTAATTAACTGAAAGTGAGTGAGTTGATAGGGAGTTCTAGCCATTTTAGTTCTGTTAGGGCAAGGCAGTGATGTGAGTAAGCAGGATGATTTGCAGCAAATTTAGCTATTTTACTGAAGTATGTGTTAAGTATAGATTTTAAGTTTGTGCTAAGGTTAGTAAAAATGGGAGTTACATAAAGTATTCATGATAATAGGTAAGCAGGTGCTATGTACTTTCTGGTGTTATCATTATCTCATTACTGCCGAGTAATGCCACCAGGTGTTTCTGCAGTTACATCGTACTGGTGCCTCTAGGCATCAAATGCGCAATACTGCAGGTGGAGGGCCTCTCTACCCCTGCAAGGGCATTAATTGCACATTAACACACACACCCTGGAGGGCATTATTGTGCTTAGACAATGGGCTAGCTGTAAAATTGTTGCGTTTTACTTGCTTATTTTTTTTAAGTATTATATTATTTTTTATTATATTTGTAATGTAAAATACTTCCTCCACCTACTGTTTCAAACTTGTTGTAGTATATGTTAATGGTGTTGGAGGAAGCATTTTACATCAAATATATATAAAAAATAATGTAGTGCTTAAAAAAAATAAGCAAGTGAAACACAACAATTTTACATACAGACTATTCTCTGTCCCATACACACATACACAGTCTCTTCTGCTTTCACACACATACATATACACACACAGTCTCCTCTGCTTTCATACACACATTCACTCACACAAGATCTGTCTCATCCACTTTCTCAATCTCGGTCTCACTCTGTCTCGATCTCTCTCACAGGCAGTCTCCTGTGCTTACATGCATGCATTCACTCACACATCGCTCTCCTTTTCTCTCTCACTCTCTCCATCCATCTCTCTTTCTCTTTCACACACACACACACACACACACACACACACACACACACACACACACACACACACACACACACACACACACACACACACAGTCTCTCTGCTTTCATGCACCCATTCACACTGACATGCAGGCAGAAACACATGATCGCTCTCTCTCTTACATACATACATGCATACACTCTCACACATGCATTGCATTTTCTTTTTTTTTTTTTTTATTTTACACTTGCTAAACAGAAAAAGTGCTGCTTAAGCTTGCTTACTCTCACTGACATGCATGCATACACTCATACAAAGACATAAACACACACAGACAAACACGTATCTTTTTGTTTTCTTTTTTATATATTTTACACTCACTAAATAACAATAACGCTGCTTAGCAAATGTAAAATAATAGTGGCTGTTCTGTTTCCTTAGTCTGAGCTCCACGGCGGCTTGATAAGCTGACGTGAAGTGGCGGACTTGTTCTTCTCAGCAGGCATTACTTGTACATTACCCTGCTGGAGAATGTTTGTTCTCCAATCAGGGTATTGCTGTACAATTTGCCCATTGTCTAATACCTTTTCGTGTTTGTATTAATAATCCTAAAACCATGCTACATACAGAAATTAAAAGATCTCATCTTAAAGCTTATACAGTGGCAAACACAACTGTATTGATATTTGACCTCTGTCTAAAGCTACTTGAGATATTAATTGCTGCCCATGTAATATTTATTTATATTATAATAAATTTCATGTTTTGCTAAATATCTCAACAACCAAGAATTGCTTAGAGTCATATGAATGCTCTCAGCTTGATGATCAAAGTGCTGCTAACAGTATGTGTGTAACTTGCGTGACTGCTGAGATATTGTCAGTTGTTTATAAAATATTACAAACTTAATAGTTACTATATTTACTATGACTTAAAATCCAGTTTGCCATTTACAATTCTTTAGTAACCTCTATGGTTCCAGAGGTATGAACATTTGTTTGAAATGTGAGGACATATTTAATTCTGTCAAAAAGTTTAGGTCCACCCATTGAATGTTATAGAGCAAATGTCCACATCTCCATTGGAGGGAATGAGTTCATGTAGTGTTTGGATCTGTATAACGTCCCTAGTTTTTGGTGTTTTTTATACCACAAGGTAGATGCTGGTTGAGTTTCAAGTTATCATTTATAACTACTCCTAGAAGTATAGTTTGAGATACAAGTTTGCATTGGGTGCAACCCTCTGAGCTAATGGAGAAGATTTCTTACAGATGGGTATTATTTTTGGTGGTAAAAAGCATAACTTTAGTTGTGTTAGGGTTAAGAAAGAATGTTGAGTTACATAACCATGATTCAATGGAGGAGGAAGAGTGTTTAGTGATTTTTGAATTAATGGGAGGGTAGCGGCTGAGCAGATAAGAGTAGAGTCCATCTGCATACTGGACCAAGGAGGCATCTGTGGAGGTAGTGTGAAGTGAATTGGCGTATACATTAAAAAGTAATTGCCAAGGATGGACCCCTTGTGCAACTCCTAAAGAGACAGGAAGGAGGGAGGAGAAATTCTGTTGCCATTTTACCTCTTGATGTCTATCAGAGACATAGCTATGGAACCAAGCTAGAACAGGTTGAAAGAGTTTTCAGACAGGCAAGTTCATTTAGATGTTTTTGATGTGGGATAGCATCAGATGTTTTAAACAGGTCACGAAAGATGGAAAAAATAAGGTTGTTCCTTTCTGTATTTATTTTGTTTGTAAAGCTATGAAAAGCAGTGGTGGTACACTATACTGTGTATTTGTGAGCAGTTTATTAGTTGTGAAATGGTACATAAGTTTAGAGTATATGCACTTTTCTAGGATCTTACGTAGTGGAGAGAGGATGGCTATAAGGCAATAGTTTGAGATTTTTGTGGATGTGCCTCCTTTATGAAGGGAAATATGACGCTTTCCACAGAATAGGTATTTGACTCTGTTATTGAGCTGTTGAAAAACAGTGATATGGGATATTATACTGATACTGCTGCAATACTGAGATACTCTGCAGTAAGATTATCTGCAGCTAACATAGGGGATTTTTAGCTTCATGAGTAACTTTTTTAGTACAAGTTGGTTGATATCTGGGATTGTAGGAAGAGAGAGACTAGTGCGGTTGTTTTTAAGTAGATTTAGTCTGCATTGTATAAAGTAGGTGTTAAATTGGTTCACTATTGAGTCAGAGACAGTATTTGTTTTAGGTAGTTGTGTGGTAGTTTGGCCAGATTTTAGTACTTTGTTTATAGATTTCCAAAAGGGTTTATGGTTTTTGTGGTGCTTTTTTTGTTTACAATTTGTTATTCCGCATTTAGTGAGATTTTTCATTTCCCAAAATTTCTCATGAGCTGATTGGGTTTTACTTTTAACCCAGTCTGCTTCCATATTGGTTTGAAGCCATGGATATGGATTGTTTTTTGGTTCTTTTGGTTATGATTGGTGCTTGTTCATTTAAAATCTTTAGGAAAAATGAGTCGAATAAAGTGGCTGCATTATTAAGTGGAATTGTTTTTAGAGTGGAGTGTCTTCACATTTTTAGTGTTTCATTAAAAATGTCTTTGCAGAAATTGGTTAGGTTATGCACAGTGTTGTAATTAATTGTTTTGTTTGGGCTATTATGTTGCCTGAGGATGAAAATGGGTAAATGGTCACTTAAGGTATCAGGCAGATGGCTGGATGTACTTATATTGTTCAGGGTGCTTTTTAGTATCCAGTCAAGGATGGATTCTCTACCAGATTTTTGATCGATTCCTGTAGGGTTGTTTATGATTAGGAGAAGTTAATACGTTGACGGAGTTTAGTGATAGTTTGGAGTTATATTAGTACCAATCTGTGTTGATGTTTCCTAGAATTATAGATTCTTGAGAGATTTGTATTAAAACAGCTCAGAATATCTTCAGTTATTTCTTAGTGGTATGTATACTGTTGCGATACATAATGATTTTGTTTATTTAATTTTAGTTGTGCTACTACTAGCTTAGCATCTTGGGAGTAAGGACTACTTTTAGGGTAGAATACAACATAATGCAATCACTCTTTCCTTTTACACTTTATAGACTCAGTTTCACTGTTATCTGAGAATGTGCAACTGTTGCTTTGTGTTACAGGCCTACAGGCCATATCTCTCCACCTTTTAGAGCAGGATATCTTGAAATATCATAAAATAATGGATGTACAATGATCCATAACTAGGAACATATTTCAAATATTGCTTTTTCACGCATGGATAGTTGCACAGGATTTGTGTTGACATACATTTTGACAGTCATTATTTATTGACTTCAATATAAATTACTTGCCAGACAACCATGAATCTTATAATGAACAGACCAAAACAGTGCTTCTTAACTCTGGGTATTCAGTAGAAATAAGTACAGTTGAAAGCTATGCTACAGAGTAATGCATGCATACTTGCTTTTACAGTTCAGATATGCATTCCCAAGTTCATACAACTGTATGATATAGCAACTAATCTGTTTATAAGTGTTAAGGCTGCAAAACAATACTTTATATATTATATTTACTTACCACATGCTTCTCACATCCTGGCCAATTACCTCGCATGGGACCTCACATTCAAGGTCCTCTCTTCTGCAGCTATGGAAAAAGGGAAAAAGAAAATGCATTATGAATACCAGTTTTTACCATATTCAACTTGAATGCTTATGAGCAATAATGTAAATCATACATACACATCTCTGGGGTGTTCCATGCCTGACACTCACTGATCCACCAATCAAGGGTACCTCTTTTCCTCGGGTGGAGGTCATCGTAATGGTGACAACATTGTTCTCCAGTGCATGGGATACCAGTCACACTGGTAAGAGCCCTTGCCAAACTATCTCAGGTTCATATTTAGATTGTGAGCTGGTATAGTTTTCCTACATCAGGCAGGGCCCATGATCCTTAACTGGGAGACTAATAAAGACCTTGGACTCCTAGACACCCCAGCGCTGTCCTCTGAATCGCACACCCTCTCCAACACCTGACACGTCTGCACAAGTTCAAGCTCAATGTCTAAAGTGCAACTCCTGCTAATTTACCTTTAAATATCATGTTTTCCCACAAATTGTGCTTACTGCTAGTATGCCCTGTCTGCATTTTGATACATTCAAAAAGGTGCATGCCTCTTACCATTACACAAACATGGTAAAACAAGTTCATTGGTTTGCGGGATGCTAAGCAGAGTGCACCTTTTTTGAATGTATCAGAAGATAGTTTTCAACCAATGCTATTCCATGGTTATTTCATTAAAGCACCACTTTATTTGTATAAGCCGCAGTGTCACAATAGTATAAATAAAGTTTGCATACCCTGGACTAGAACCCAGGACAATCTGCACTACAGTCCAACACTCAACATGTCACCACAAGATGTGTTGCATGTAGCCATGTATTTCAGCATTAAGTTAAGTTGATGGTATGCGCTTAGAGCAGCCCCGCTTATCAGGATTGGCCAGCGTTGCTCAACAATACCAGTTGAAAGCATCCGGTTTCTATTTTTGTATGCCTGGGTAATGTCTGATACATGGGTGACCCTGTTGCACAAACGAGGTAAGCATAGACAAACACCATGACGCATACCGCAGACATGACAAAAATTAAAAAAAAATAGGAGGAAGGTTAAACTGCACAGATATAACTAGTTCTGGCAGTTTTTCTAGGGTTTTGGCTGATATTTTTACAGTGTTCCTCTTGAAATTTGTGGTTTTCTAATATTCATTCAGAATGGAAGTCACAAAATAATGACAGATGTTTTTATTTTGGACTTCATAATCTTCAGAAGATGCATGCCGACACATAACCATTTATTCTGTCAACTTTCTAAGTTTATAAGGGCAATACATCCCTATGTCTCTATTTCTCAGCCTTTGCCTCCACTTTATTTAATGGCTTTGTACAGATTTCTATCTCTAAGAGGTTGAGAGGTATGGGGGTGGACTGTTGGCGCTCTCCTGTACACAGATTCATTATCCATGTTGTTCTATGAGGTTTCAGAGCCAACACCACTAGGGCGTGCTGCAAAACCTCACTTAGGCACACCGTGTCATTAATGTGCATTGCATGTTACTGAGAGATTATCTTGGCCATGTACATGGATACACTCCATGTAGGCTCTACACGGAGTTTACTGAATCCTGCTGCCAGTCTTTCCTACAACCCTGAGTTGCATTATGTGTGTAATCAGATCATGAATGAATGATCAAATAGTATGAATTTATTTTAATGAATTTCACTTGGAATTAGAAGCATCATTATGTGGTTCGCAAAAGTATCTCCATATTAGAGAAATGCACACAGCCACAGTAATAAATTCAGTGCAAAAAAGTAGAAGTACTACAGCAAAGGGTGTGATAATTTCACACCAGGGTATCAAGCAATCAACTGCAGCAGGGATGTAGTACTGATGGGCTGTAAGCAGTTTGTCATATGTGAGAAATATGCACTAGCTAGTGACACTAGCAATGCCAAATTCAATGTCACTAGTGGACAGAAGGTTCCATAAACTTTCACACCTGCAACCAGGTACGGCCAGGTACAGCAAGCACTAAGGTGTACTAATCCAAGGAATAGTGTCTCAGACAACAAGACACTTCTGGTACTGTTTACTTCAATAAAGTGCAACCTTCTAGAATCTGAACTTCGACTACGTTGATTTTTTGCCACCACGGCGATCAGAGCTCCTTAGCCGAGCCACCTTTACGTTGTTTTGCCTGTTTTTCTGTGTGTTTCATCTTTGATTTCTAGCTGCCACACTAACGGTTCCTCTCACCAGGCGACCTGACCAGCCGGAACTATGACCTGTATACGAAGCCTTTCTAAAGGCTTTACTCAGCCTTCAATCACAAGCGCTCTGGTACGCACAGCCTTTCCTCAAGGCTTTACCGGTAGCCCAGCTTCTTCACCGACATCCCACCGTACCTTAATTAAGGCAGCCTACCTGGTCATCCATTTGTTCTTGGCTTCCCTAGGGTATTTTATTTGTGGACATTTTTCCTCCTCTGCATAGGAGCTTGAATACCCAGGTCCCACAGACAATCATTTTCCTGCTAGACAACAAGACACTAAGACAAGTATGTATTCCAGTACTGTGCTGTATATTTCACAAATCTGCTGCATTAAGTCAAAGCCAATAGCACATTTCATGGTGTGTTTGACATGTTGAAGCCCAACACAGTAGAATGTCATTGTCTGCAAACATACCAAGCTTAGAGCAAGTGCACACATACAAATAAATGTTAACACTTCTGTCTAAGCAATAGTAATTCACGTCAGAAACAACAGCAGTCATACCCCTTCTCTCATTGCAGCCCTCCTAGAGCAGCTTCAGATGTAAAATATTTAATTATTACTGATATGCTTAAATGTATAAAATAAGTAAAACAAAAAGGTTACATCCTTGATTTTATAGCATTGGTTTCAAGTCAGATTTATTAGCAGTTCAATCTCATCAGATTTTTGCAAGTTTAGCCTCATCCTTTGAAACTGAACTGCAGCCTTAAACAAAGACTCTTTTGAAAATACTTTCCAGCAGTTATGATCTGATTTCAGAGTAACTAGTTTGCTGCACTTGTAATCACAAAATTGTTGACAACCACAGGCAGTAGCCAACATTTCTTCTGTCTGCATTTCTTATCTATGCTGCTGTTAACTCATTCACTCCGGAGCAGCTCAGAAAAAGCTGCCCGCTTAATTCCACCATAGGAACAACAGTGCAGCCTGATCTCATTTTCAGAAAATCCATTTGTAATACTATACAGAAAACAAATGTTCATAACTCTTGCTACACTAAAAATGTAAACGCGAAAGTTGTTCAGCAGACACTGACCTTTCCAACAGTGTAAATGTTGATAGTGCATATCAAAATCATTATTAAATATTTGGCAAGGAATGCTGATATTGTGCATATTTTTTACCTTTTTGGAAAAGCAAAGCACGATATCTTGGTCTATGTACCATGCAGACCTATACAATTTGAATTTACTTTGTTAGTATGAATGTCAGCTTTAAAATGATACCTTAGCCATTACTGTGTGACGCTCCTTTCATGAGATATTCACAGAAATATGATTAATATATTATTTCTCATAATTGATAAATAAACAAAGCATAATATCTCATCACCTGTAACAGACAGAGCCTACATATCAGTGTAGAAGTTGTGCGTCTGAATGTCAGCTTCAAAATGATGCATCATTTGTGTGATTACCCTGCTCCCAAGCAAAGATATGGGCATAATAATGAGAAGTATTGTAAATGTATAATTTTCATATTTGTACAAGACTAAACAAACTGTAATATCTGTACGTGTGTACAGTGCCTAGACACAGTTCTTTTACCATGATGTAAGGAGTAACACTGTCTTCAAAATGATGCATTACTTCACACAATGTGGTGCTCCCTTGCAAAGCTATTTACCAAAATATGAAAAAAATCATAATTTCCATAACCTAAGTCAGAAACAAACTTTGATATCTGCCTATGAGTACAACTTACAGGCACCATTCTTTTACCATGTTAGAAATATAAATAATCTTTTCAAAATGAGATATTACTTGGCACATTCAGATGCTCCCTTTCAAAGTTATTTACCAAAATATGAAAAAAATCATAATTTCCATAACCATAAGTACCAAATAAACTTTGATATCTGCACATGTGTCAAACATACAGGCACAATTATTTTACCATGTTGGAACCAGCAATACTTTCTTCAAAATGAGATATTACTTGGCACATTGAGATGCTCCCTTGCAAAGTTATTTACCAAAACATGAAAAAAAAATCATAATTTCCATAACTTAAGTCCCAAACAAACTTTGATATCTGCGCATGTGTCAAACATACAGACACAATTATTTTACCATGTTGGAACCAGCATTTCCATAAGAGTCATTTGCCAAGCTCAGAGAAATGAATTTTACACAACACATTTCATAATAGTGTTTTACTTACTATATTGGTCCAACTTGGTCATGGGTGTTTTCCATTCTTCTCACAAGCTGCATGTTAGCAATCTTGCATGTCTCTCCTCATGCCATTGTGGAGGTTGGTCAAGAACAATGCAATGCCCTCCTCAGTTAGGTGAATGCCATCCGTTCTGAACAGGTGAACATCTTCCGCGGTGATGCCGAAGACAGAAGACAGTCTTACCTTATCTGAAATAAAGCATGGGTGGACTCTGACAAGGGTGCACAGCCAGGGCACATGTAAAGAGAAAAAGCAGGGTAAGGACTGCCGCTCCACTAATATGCCAAGGACAGGCATGGGGCTCCAGATGTTGGTTATCTGTAGTGTCCCATAGCTGTGCTGGCTGCCCACTCAGACTGCTGATACCACTATGGTCTCATGACCTCCTTCAGTGTCAGCAGTCTGCCTTACCTCTGCCTTTTCTCTTTACATGTGCCCATTCAGCAATGGACCTAAGGGATGAGGGACTGAAGTAACTCACTAATTGCTGTCCTGACCTTCATACATGTACTACCCTCACCTACATACACTGACTACACCTGAAGGGAGGGAGACTGAGTGGAGAGCTACATCAAGGCAACATGTCAAAAGACCAAGACTAACCCAGGCTGTGTCTTTTTGCATGTTTTGCAGTACATCACAGTGGCACACCCAAGCCCATGCTTACCTAGGAGAGCAGCACTATGGGACTGAGCTGAAGAGTCTCCAAGTTCCCAACTGCAATCCCGGTGGATCACAAGATCCATGCTGGCTGGGAATGCCCCCTGTGATGCACCCACCAACACAATGTTCGGCGATGAAACAACGTAGGGTTTTTGTCTGCTCCCTTTCAAGTGACTCCCAAAACAGCAGACAACAGTCTTACCTTATCTGAAATAAAGCATGGGTGGACACTGACAAGGGTGCACAGCCAGGGCACATGTAAAGAGAAAAAGCAGGGTAAGGACCGCTGCTCCACTAATATGCCAAGGACAGGCATGGGGCTCCAGATGTTAGTTACCTGTAGTGTCCCATAGCTGTGCTGGCTGCCCACTCAGACTGCTGATACCACTGTGGTCTCATGACCTCCTTCAGTGTCAGCAGTCTGCCTTACCTCTGCCTCTTCTCTTTACATGTGCCCATTCAGCAATGGACCTAAGGGATGAGGGACTGAAGTAACTCACTAATTGCTGTCCTGACCTTCATACATTTACTACCCTCACCTACATACACTGACTACACCTGAAGGGAGGGAGACTGAATGGAGAGCTACATCAAGGCAACATGTCAAAAGACCAAGACTGACCCAGGCTGTGTCTTTTTGCATGTTTTTGCAGTACATCACAGTGGCACACCCAAGCCCATGCTTACCGAGGACAGCAGCACTATGGGACTGTGCTGTAGAGTCTCCAGGTTCCCAAGTGTGATCCCGGTGGATCACAAGATCCATACTGGCTGGGTATGCCCCCTGTGATGCACCCAGCAACACAATATTCGGCGATGGGACAGCGTAAGGTTTTTGGCTGCTCCCTTTCCAGTGACTCCCAGAACAGCAGAAGACAGTCTTACCTTATCTGAAATAAAGCATGGGTGGACTCTGACAAGGGTGCACAGCCAGGGCACATGTAAAGAGAAAAAGCAGGGTAAGGACTGCCGCTCCACTAATATGCCAAGGACAGGCATGGGGCTCCAGATGTTGGTTATCTGTAGTGTCCCATAGCTGTGCTGGCTGCCCACTCAGACTGCTGATACCACTATGGTCTCATGACCTCCTTCAGTGTCAGCAGTCTGCCTTACCTCTGCCTTTTCTCTTTACATGTGCCCATTCAGCAATGGACCTAAGGGATGAGGGACTGAAGTAACTCACTAATTGCTGTCCTGACCTTCATACATGTACTACCCTCACCTACATACACTGACTACACCTGAAGGGAGGGAGACTGAGTGGAGAGCTACATCAAGGCAACATGTCAAAAGACCAAGACTAACCCAGGCTGTGTCTTTTTGCATGTTTTTGCAGTACATCACAGTGGCACACCCAAGCCCATGCTTACCTAGGAGAGCAGCACTATGGGACTGAGCTGAAGAGTCTCCAAGTTCCCAACTGCAATCCCGGTGGATCACAAGATCCATGCTGGCTGGGAATGCCCCCTGTGATGCACCCACCAACACAATGTTCGGCGATGAAACAACGTAGGGTTTTTGTCTGCTCCCTTTCAAGTGACTCCCAAAACAGCAGACAACAGTCTTACCTTATCTGAAATAAAGCATGGGTGGACACTGACAAGGGTGCACAGCCAGGGCACATGTAAAGAGAAAAAGCAGGGTAAGGACCGCTGCTCCACTAATATGCCAAGGACAGGCATGGGGCTCCAGATGTTAGTTACCTGTAGTGTCCCATAGCTGTGCTGGCTGCCCACTCAGACTGCTGATACCACTGTGGTCTCATGACCTCCTTCAGTGTCAGCAGTCTGCCTTACCTCTGCCTCTTCTCTTTACATGTGCCCATTCAGCAATGGACCTAAGGGATGAGGGACTGAAGTAACTCACTAATTGCTGTCCTGACCTTCATACATTTACTACCCTCACCTACATACACTGACTACACCTGAAGGGAGGGAGACTGAATGGAGAGCTACATCAAGGCAACATGTCAAAAGACCAAGACTGACCCAGGCTGTGTCTTTTTGCATGTTTTTGCAGTACATCACAGTGGCACACCCAAGCCCATGCTTACCGAGGACAGCAGCACTATGGGACTGTGCTGTAGAGTCTCCAGGTTCCCAAGTGTGATCCCGGTGGATCACAAGATCCATACTGGCTGGGTATGCCCCCTGTGATGCACCCAGCAACACAATATTCGGCGATGGGACAGCGTGGTTTTGGCTGCTCCCTTTCCAGTGACTCCCAGAACAGCAGAAGACAGTCTTACCTTATCTGAAATAAAGCATGGGTGGACACTGACAAGGGTGCACAGCCAGGGCACATGTAAAGAGAAAAAGCAGGGTAAGGACCGCCGCTTCACTAATATGCCAAGGACAGGCATGGGGCTCCAGATGTTGGTTATCTGTAGTGTCCCATAGCTGTGCTGGCTGCCCACTCAGACTGCTGATACCACTATGGTCTCATGACCTCCTTCAGTGTCAGCAGTCTGCCTTACCTCTGCCTCTTCTCTTTACATGTGCCCATTCAGCAATGGACCTAAGGGATGAGGGACTGAAGTAACTCACTAATTGCTGTCCTGACCTTCATACATTTACTACCCTCACCTACATACACTGACTACACCTGAAGGGAGGGAGACTGAGTGGAGAGCTACATCAAGGCAACATGTCAAAAGACCAAGACTGACCCAGGCTGTGTCTTTTTGCATGTGTCCTTTCCCGGATGGAAACATTACATCACAGTGGCACACCCAAGCCCATGCTTACCTAGGAGAGCAGCACTATGGGACTGAGCTGAAGAGTCTCCAAGTTCCCAACTGCGATCCTGGTGGATGACAAGATCCATGCTGGCTGGGTATGCCCCCTGCAATGCACCCACCAACCTAAGAGCAGTTGGCAAAAAAAACTGAATAGGGACCTTCCTGGCATTGGTGCTGAAGGGCTTGGCTGCTAACTGACAAGGGGGCACAGAAAGGGCACATGTACACTGAAAAAACAGGTGAGGTACTCTGCTTTACCTCTGCCTTTTCCATTTACATGTGTCCTTTCGGCATTGACCATTAGGAGTGGAAGGGAGGAGCTAATGTAAACCCTGTTGCCCTGACCTACATACATTGACTACACCTGAAGGGAGGGAAACTGAGTGGAGAGCTACATCAAGGCAACATGTCAAAAGCTATGACAACAGCACTATGGGAGAAATTTATGGCCATGGTACTTGCCAAAGCATTCGACACACAGGTTGACCTTGCAAGTCGGGCACCCCCATGATGGCTCAGCATGTTTACCCTTGCTGGCACAGTTCTTGCATCTTGATTTACGCCATTTCACCGGAAAGTGAGAGCCATGCTCAAATCAGCTCACAGCCTCTGGGACAGTAATCTCAGTGCATCTTTTCCTCTCTGTGTAACTGTCAAGTAGATGCAAGCCTAGGTTCCTTCGGAACTGTAACTGTGTTGCTGGAATAGCACATCCAGAGAGTGACAGTTGCTGATAGCTGATACTTTCACAGAAAATAATGAAAGCATTGACAATGGCCACATCCCATAAGAACCAGAACAAGTACAGCCACCATTTGCAGGCCTTTCTGGTACTGGGATACTATGTCTTGAGCTGATCTGCTCGGTCCACCCCATTCATGTAACTGTTGTACATGTTTAAAACTGGTAGACATGGCACCGATGCCTTTCTTCCATCACACTTTCTCCTGTATGTGCTGGAGACTGGCAAAGTTGGGTTACAGTTAGTTGACAGGAGGAATACTGGTTTGCTATCCTTCCATTCGGTAGCTAGCAGTGGTCCACTCTGCAATTGCTTGTAGTAGCCTCGAGCTGCTTTTCCAATGGCCTGTCTGTTGAATGTTAGAGGCCATCCTGACCTATTGGTGCGCATGGTTCCACAACAGTATAGATCATCTTTCAGCAATTGCTGTGCCAGTGGAACAAAGGTAAAGAAGTTATCAAAGTAAATGTGATGCTTCTTGCCAATCAGTCCCCTAGTTATGTCAACCACAACTCTGTGTGACAGCCCGACCTCTGTATTCTGCTCCATTATTCCAGTGTATACCTGGAATTCACATACATACCCATTGGTCTAGTCTGCCAACACCCACACCTTAATGCCATACCTCTCGGGCTTACCAGGCATAAACTGTCTAAAAGTCAAGCGTCCACGAAAGCCAACCATGGCTTCGTCTACAGCCACCTCATGATGCACATTGTAACGTGTCCTGCATGCATGAAGTGCTGCATCCAGTACTGGCCGTACATGATGTAGCTTGTCATGACCCCCAGAGCCCTGTGGTAGGCTCAGGCTGTTATCGTTGCAGTGGAAGTACTGCTGAATTTTTTCAGACCTATCTCTGGTCATGTACTCTGCTATTGGGAAGTGACCATATACATGGTGTGTTTCCTAGTACTGCCTCAATTCAGGAACATGTACAATAGACGTATATTCTGACACCTAGAAATGTGCGTATGTCTCCTGGGAAAACAGGACTCCACCGCATATCAACCTTGCCTGCTGTGGCCTGCCTCTGTGCAGCATAGCGATTTGTTTCATTAGCAATGCGAGTGTATAGGTCCTCGGGGAACATCAAATTCAGGAAGTCCATCTCTGTGCTATCTGAGCCCAAGTGATTTATTGGTCCTACTGGCCCCACAAATTCCTCAATGTGTAAAGTTTTTCCCATGTGATCTTACATGGTGGGCATGCTCGGCGTACCTGACTGGGTTGCAAGGAACAGTTGGATGTGGGAAGGGCTGAAGGGTTGAGAGATGGTGCTCTCTCAATGCCAGTAGCAACTGTACTGCTTGCAGTTGGTAGTGAACTGCTGACACATTCTCCCTGTTGAGGCACACCCATATCATTGTCTGACAAGGAGCTAATTGGACTCATATCTAGAGGATTTTCTCTATCCCAATCACCATACTCTGGACTACTTCCCACATCATGCACAGTCGAAGGCACATCCACACCCTTGTCGGCACTTGTAGTGCCATGCACTATAGAGGACTGCATAGTTGTGTCAGTCAGACCACGTGCTTTCGTGAGCACAGATAAAGGCAAGTCATCATCTGCGTTATACTCTGAATGCACTTGGTGGCCATTGTGTGTGGCCAACTTGTGTGTGGGCACCTTCCTTAGGTGTGCAAGTTGCACCTCATCCTCACAGTCATGGTCAGTGTCATAATTACTGGTCATGTCTACTTTGGCAACTCGTAGTGTTCTTTCAGGAATGGCGGGCACAGGGGCATCTTCCGTATCACAGGCAATGGCTTTTTTACGCAGACGTGCGAGTGGAATGTCATCCTCCGAGTCATAATCATCATCCTCACTCTGGTTGGCATTATGTGGTACATCAAGGTGCATACCATTGTCTGAACCACTGCTACAACCATCACAGTCAGTTTCCTCACCCAACAGGTAAATGCTGCTTGCTTTCTCCTCAACAGATGGCATCTTTGGCGGTGGCTGTGTTTCTTTACACATGAAATCACACCTGAAAAACACAATGCAATACAACATTCTGATGTAATATACCTGCACAGAGGCACGTGAAAAGCAATGCATCTATCTCTATATTTCTATATTTTATATATATATATATATATATTTATATCTCTATCTATATATATCTACATACACATATAAATGTGTGTGTGTGTGTGTGTGTGTGTGTGTGTGTATATATATATATATATATATATATATATATATATATATATATATATATATATATATACACACATATATATATGTGTATATCCCCAGCTACTTTACACCCTGCGTAGCTCACCAAACAGATATGCAAATATGCAAATAGTCTAACAGGTGAAATATGCCTCTGGTATCTCACTCACAAAGGGAAGTTTAAATATATTTAATGATAAATAAAAGAGCAAGACTATAATCAATAACTCAACAGAATGACTTCATAGTTCAAAAGCAAAGGAAATAATTTACCACAGCAGTGCAGAATAGTCTCAAATAAATACAACATATGAGTTTGGATATTGTCATTGCCTTATAGTTAAAAACAATTTATGATTTTCTGTCAAATGAGAGGATGCAAACAGTCAGTTATAATATATAAACTCAAATTCTTCATACAGTACACTACAAATCCTCTTATTCCAGCCACTGTCTCATGAAAAACAGCAATTGAAGATGTAATGTCTACATTTTTCCTCTTAGACTGCTTACATTTGATGAAATTGTATACATGACATAAATGAAAGTAGTGTGGATGGGTGGGGGTGTATTGCAATCACTGCAAGTGGAGAAAGAGCCAAATGTGAGTTGTACATTCATCAATGTGATAATGACTTCTGCTTATGTAAATAACAGTGACAGCTGCTGACACTTTTACCTGAAAAGTGACAATGACTCAATACTATATTGTAACTGCACTGTGCTAATGACTTGCAAAGTTATGCATGCTGCACTGTGCTAATGACTTGCAAAGTTATGCATGCCCAGACACAGGTGATAATTGCTGTCATTCATTATATTACATTCTGCAGATGTTATGCAACACAGTCATAATCTGTTATAAGGCCATAGTCAGTCAAATAGTACAACACTTACATATTACTGTGCCCTTCCTCCCACCTAACTTCCACACATGACTGACAAAGACAGGAGAAATGCATAAAATATGGTAGCTCCATGCTGTCAGTAGTCAACTCTGTAATAACCTTTATCTCACTCAGGCAACTACTCACTATAATCATATTAATAATAATAAGACACGCAGAAATGTCAAACTAGATAGCTTGTCTTCTGCCATTCACTTACTCAGCAAAAACAGTATAAAAAGTTATTATTGAGCCCATCCTCCCATCTTTTTGTTAGCAACATACCAAGCAATGAGGAATGAGTCATATAACAATTGTTTGTCTACATCAGAAAATCCTGTGGAATAAAAAGTAAATATCAAATACATGAACACAGGTGCAGATCATCATTTGCTAACTAATATGGTCTGATACCCTTGTACTCCCATGCTGACCAATATTGAATCCCCCTGGAAACACACCAGAAACTAAGCCAAGTATTGAAGTCAGTCATATAATGTCCAGGCAACAGACTCACACACACACACCCACACACACATTTATGCCCTGACACAACTTGTTTGCAGTCATTGTTACAAACAGTAACACCATGAATCTTGTGGGAATGTAGCTAGTTTTCCAATTAGAAAAAATGTACTATTAATGCTTCTAACATTAATAACCATCAGAGATGCTTCAAATGTCGATATCTGTAAACTGTTAAAATTTCGACCTGGGTAAAGTCTTGCCTAGTGTTTGTCAAATATTACAAAATATCTGCTGGAATATTTCTCTTCCCTGATTATGACCGATGCACACCTACCTGTCTGAACACAAGTGCCCAAAACTAGCCTTGGATGCTCAGCATATTTCCATTGTTAAACAGGACATTTTTTTCCATGTAGGTTGTATATATAAGAAGAATTAAAGGATATGGTGAATGACTGCTCAAGCCTAAAATGTCAAATCCCATGCATATATAAGATAAGGTATTGCTTGTGCCATTACTGACATCCTAACAAAGGGGATATCCACAAGAAGGAGTCGTCAGAGAATGTCTTCTCTGTTTAGATTAGCAGAAACATATTGGTGTCAAGTGGGAAAGGAAATCAAACTAGAAGTAAACAAAAATCAGACAGCAAACTGAATGTGCCAAAAAAATGAAAGCATATGAGAAGGATCACATATAATGAAAATAAATGGTATAAATATTGTGCCATGGTCAAAGCCCTGGAAACATTCGCACTTCTTGTTGTTAGGGGTGATACACTCATTGCCATGGTCCTGTATACTAAAAGAAATAATAGTGTGGCAAGACTGTTGTATTGGGGATTGTGCAAACACTACAATAATGTAGTAGTTGAGAAACAGTGGAAATACGAACCCCAGAGCATTGTAGAGAATGATGATGTATCACATGGGATCACTCATCACCAAGAGTTAAAAAATAGATGGGAGAATACCAAATATATTAGTCCAGGAAAAAAGACAAAAGTAGCGTTGATCATTGCAGTGTATTATAATGTACCAGGATTTGCAGGCAGAAATGACAACAATATGTTATTAATATACCTACACAGATCCAGTATTGGTAGGAGCAACAGGTCTAGTAAAAATAATTTGCAGTCTTATTTAAATATGCTACCAATACTTGCAACTCTGTATTAATTCAGTTCTGAGAATATTGCAGGTGCTATTTGCAGTTTTGGTTAACATCAAAGACTGAAACAATACTAATTTCATGAACTTTAATCATATCCTTGTCTTAGGAATGGGGTCCATTTCCATCATGGTATTAGAAACCTAAAAGACTTGGAGAAATTAAACAAAGGAGCTTTCAGAAGAGTATTCGATTGAGCATCCTCCTAATGGAGAATCTAGGGTGACAGAATGAAGAAGTGAGCTTATGCCTTGGGCACATTTGCACTGAGGCCATTAAACTATCTGAATCAAATGAATTTCTTCCAAAGGAACCTAGTTCATAAAGCTATTTATGCTGTGAAAACGCTTCCTCAACAGGTTTGTCAGAAGCAATTAGAGACATCACCTGTGATTGATGATGTTAGAGACATCCCCTGTGATTGATGATGAATATCACAAACCTCATTCAGTGGGCAGTTAGAGTGGTAGATACTGATCTCATGATGTGCCATCATGCCTTGCTCTACCTATGCTACTTTTAGGACAATTTTAAATTGTCCATCAATGCCCCATTTGGTTGCACCTCACTGTTTGGTCCTATAGTGAAAGAGAAGTTGTCCAGGGGTGTGAAGCCCTTAATGATCTTTCAACACAATCAGAAGGACTCTAAATTCCTGTGGTTTAGGAAACATGAATGTTAAGTATTTATCTCCTCCTCTTAGGCTAGGGGCATACAACTTGTATTACTGCAGGGGCCACTGTTCCTTTCTATGCACGTGTATGCTACTGTGTACCTATTGAGGAAGGTTACTGCATTCATGGCTTGGTGAATTGAACACACAACCCCAGCACCACCCCAGATATCACTGTCACTCTTCCAAAAGATTGTGACAAAGGACAGATCTATTCAGCCCCATCATTCCCAATGATAGGGTTCCCCATTCACCTTACAGGGGAATGAAGTAGATGCCCATGCTGTTAAGTGAACATAAGTCACCTGGATTATACTCTGGGTTCATCTCTCTATTTCACTGGAGCTGGTATTTTCCCCATAAAACTGAACATCACCGCCCTGCCCATAAATGGACTCGTGGACTGGAGTGGAACAAAATAAATGCTTCTGCCTTCTCCCACTTTAAACTACAACACCGACATAGTACAGTACATCATACCAATCCAATGTGCTCCAGCTCATAGCTGTGATTCTAAAATAACTGAACTATACATGCTTCTTTAAGTATCTACCATGAATAAAAAATCTCTACCTAATGCTGCTATTCAACACCCCAACCAATAATCTTTACTAAACATGATACTGATGATGCCCAATCTGCCACGTCAGCTGTATAATTTTCAGAGCAAGCAAATGGTGCAGACTGATAAGCCATACCTGCTACAAACTGTATCTTTGATTCTAAAATAAAGTGTTGTGCCTCAACACTTACTTAGATTTTAGATTAGGCTGACAGTACTTGGTGCTAAGCCATACTGCTCCAGACAACAGCTGAAGTTCCAATATAAAGTTTGCTGAATGGAAAAAGAACACTCTATCTAAATGCTGTGTTTACTGCCCACCAAATACCATTATGCCATGCAGCAGTAATTAATCCAATCATCCACATTTTTCCTAAGTAAAGGAAATGGTCCATAATCACATTCCACACATCCTCCCAACCCTCCTACTCTAGACTCACAATACAGCACCTGCAGCCCATTAATTAGCTTATATAAATCAGCCTTGTAACTTTAGTAAAGTTCAAAAATTTTTAGATGATTTTAGAAGATGTTCATGCTGTAGATTTTAAATCAAGCATGTCTGGCACAGAATATTACTAACTGCTGGAGTTATAAGTCTGTTTTTAACCTGGTGAATGTTTGCTCTTAAATTTAGAAATTCAAAATTTATGCACCATAAATGCAAAATACCACTAATAAGATCTAAAAAAAATGCAGAGTTCTTACACATTTCTGTCTCAAAAAGTCATTTTGGACAGGAAACAAGTGTTTCACATGGAAACTGATACATGCTAATTATGATATAGCTTTCAGTGTAAATAAGGTTAAATACTTATTTTTACAGCTCTTAAATGCACTTAATGAGTAGTGTTACTCTTGCAATAGTAACCCAGGATAAATGCATCATATAGGCGATATAAACAGCAAGTTAGGCTGACCAGCTGCAGCTATGTAATTCACTGCAAACCATACTGGGCCAGTAAGAATCTTAACTCTGAGAAAGACATAAACAATGGCACAAAGACAACAAATTATACTGTGAGAGCAAGAAGAAATACGAAACTTGGCAGAAACTCGATGAGATGTATAACAAACCCAGGCAGGAATACAGTACTGAAAAAATGGGAGCTCAGCACAAAGACCTCACTTTGAGAGTTGTCTAAAAGTGCAGCAGGTGACTAAACACAAATAGATGCAAACCTTTTTTTTCCCATTTTTCCTCCTACAAAAATAGCTTGCACTCATATGTCATGCATGTGTCATTATCTTGTTTCATTATGCTTTGCTGTGATTGCACCTTACGATGGTGTAATTAGTATGGCACATTCAGGAAATAAAAAATATCCTCATTGTAAAGGGAACCTAATAAGCATGCACTTATAGTTTAGTTGTTGTGTCTTTCGGCTTTTCCCTGTTAGGGTTCGCCGATTCACGCATGTCTCCACGCAGAAGACGCTCTAGCTGAGAATCGAGCCGGACAGCGTCTGACTGTGAGGAGACAACGCTATCGCATATTTTATATATAATATCCACAGGAATGACTAGCAAGGAATTAAGAGGAATGCCTACAGTTTTACACTAAAAAATAAACCAGTGGTATTATACAGCTGGTCTCTTATCCATCAGGTTTTTCATTGTTTTTCTATATATGTTGTATAACAGTCTGCTAGTATTGTAAAAAAAAAAAAAAAAGCTGAAAGGTCTACTGCAGTTGTACTGTTCCATATCAATAAGCAAGTATGAAAACAAATATAAAGACGAAAAATCAGTGTTTGAACGACACAAATGTCTGCCAACAGTAGTTATAAATGCAGTTAAAACGTATGGCAGCAACCTGAAGTAGAATGTACTATATACTATATACATAAACGGAGCACTCTAGCAGAAACAAACAAGTACAGTACCTCACCACTTTGGTAGGGAACACCAGGAAAAGAAGGTAGTTGTTGCTCTGAGCTGACCGGGAACTCTAAACTGCAGTGGCTGAACGGGAACTCCTGGTAGTGCCTATATGGCGGTCCGTGAATTCCTTGTCTGGTGAAATAAAATAGAGGATTCAGTAGCAGGTAAAATCTCCAGTTCTTCGCAGAAAGAAGGAAATACCTGCTGCTGGACCCACTATTTATTAGGGGAGAACAAAAGAAGCTTAGGTTGGGGGTGGTGGTGTTATGCAAGTGGTGGCTCGGAATGCAAGAATCCGATTGGTTGCCACCACTTGCTTAGCAAGAATTTTTCAAACACTTTTTCTGACAAAACTTCAATGTGACCTTAATGTTAAAACACAGTGAATCATAACTAGATATGATAAATTACATATTTAGTTACGATTTCAGAGTGTTTTACATTAAGGTGAACTAAAAATCAGCAGTACACTTTCTCTCACTTGTGGAAGCACTCGGGGGTAACGGCTTGAAAATTGTATCTTCTCATGGTGTGCTCGGACTTAAACACACAAGCGCCATGAGAAGGTACTCGGGGTTAATGATTTAAAGCTCTATGTCCATGTGCCACTAGTCTGCTTCTAAAAAACAACACTGCACCCAGACCTAGCTAACTAACATTTGCCTCATTAACGGCTAAAAAAGTTATAACATTTCAGAGCTGGTTTTTAATAAGTCAAAATTCCTGTTTTGATCCATAGATCATAATCAAGTGACATCATGGTATACTAGCTTGCTTAGGGACACTGCACTATAAGTTAGATATAAACTGTCACAGGGGCAATAATTTCTTAGACTTTAGGTTTTTCAAAAAGATCCTCACCAATTGGTTTTGCAGTGTTTTATAGTTAAATCAAACCAACCACATTTGTGGTAAGCAAAAAAGATCTGTTGAAACAGTCTAGGGAATGCTAGCTTACTTGTGATGACACCCACCACAGCTTTTAACTTGATGGCAAATTGTATTTTTTTTTTTATTGTTTGATTGTTATAGGTTTCTTTTTTACTGCCCTAGTTCTGGCAATCTGAAGAAGCTTTGGTTCAACAGCAGAAGGATCTACTTTGTCCTTACTTTTCTGTGAGTGTCACTAAAACACATAAAATCTAATACCAGCTCATGCCAGCCCCATTTTAAAAGTTGTGGCCCTACACACTGGCATCAAATCTTTTGTAAGTGATTGTGCTGACTGGTGACGCATGAATACTGAATAGAACTTTCAATTAGTTAACCCTGGACCCATAAAATGTCCACTCTTATTCTACTGCTGTTATTCACTCCACATTAATTTTGGATAGATTCATCATATTGACAGATGACACTGGATGTCCCGTTAAAACAAGCACCATTGTTTCACTGTTTACGATGACTCAACACACATGTCGTTCCCAAGTGCCTGCAAATATAACAGCTTTTTCCATAACTAAATTTCTATAAAAAATACTTTTAAAGCTGGAAACATTTTTTTTCATTTTTACAATAACATTGTGGATGAGTCTTTTTCCTTAACAAGGAGATGGAAGTGAATTAAAGCATAACCTGTCTGTAACTCATATTCTAATCCAGGACTTGGCCTCCCCTCCAATCAGCTGGCCTGACATTTAGCTATCCGTGATTCTTATTCTAATTAGGAACTTGATTTCCCTTCCCATCAGCTGGCCTGACTATTATCTAATCTATGACTCTTATTCTAGTTAGGGATTTGCTTTCCCACCCCAAACCAGCAGGCCCAACTATCAGCAAATCAGGAACCATATCTTTACCTCCAATCATAAGGGCTGTTTTCCACCACATTCCCTTGTTTAGAGTTATTTAGACAACTAGAATTGTACTTTTTTCAGGAAGAAACATTTCAACTCATGAAGTGTGATAGATTAAAGTGTTCATTAATTTGAATAAACTGGACAACTTAAAGTTCAAAGAATGATTAATTTGTGTTTTTATTACTTGATTTTGAGAACATTTACATTCTAGTCTGGTTAGCTCTCTCTACCTGCAAAATACCCACATGAATGAAACAGTGGATACATTTACTTTTCATTTCAGATATAATATTTGAGAGCAAGTAAATTATTCTAAGGATCTCATAAAGACTGATTCATCTTGTGGTTTCTATATATTAACTGTAGCACTGACTTTGTCTTCCACTGGCTTCAAACCAACCAAAGTCATTATGTGGCTCAAGCGTTGAAGACAACTAATGTATACCTGATATGTGGTCAAGTGTTGAAGACTACTAATGTATACCTGATATTTGGTCTTGTTTTGCTTCAGATCGTTATACCTCAGTCTAATAGCTTCATCTGGATCATGTCCTACTCATGCCTAGTATAACCACAGACAAGAATATCAGCTGTGATGTAAACTACTCCATCAAAAATTCTATATCAGTGGCTACTCTTTAGGAAAATATCTGTTACTGAAAAAAATTTAAAAGGTAATCTGAGAACTCTGTATCTGTCTAAAGAAGTATTATATACAAAGCTTACAGGTAGCTTCATCCAGATTGATTTACCAAAAGTTTTGATTTGTACCTAAGCATAAATGTATTTTCTCTTAGCATACTGGAGGCAGCTTGTTCAACAAATTGAAATAGATTATGTTTAATAGCAACCCATTTTTTTCCAGATTTTCAGGGTATATGTGCATTTTTAGGTTGTCTTCTTTCATGCCTGTAACCATGCCATTCACCACTTTATTTGCTATTTCAGTTAGTGCCCTTTGTTTAGCAATTTCATTAAGGTGGTCTGTACCTGTTTTATCCTTCTCTTACGTACTATAGTTACCCTCATTGGTGCATGATTTTTTGTATTTCTTACAGAGAAATCTTAATTCATTATTCAGCTCATAAATGGCTTAAGCAGTGAATAAATCAGTGTGTTTGTGCAAATGCTGTTAACATCAGAAATATCTGAAATAGATTGCTCTAGTTCTAGTTCATATTTCCTTTATTTGATTCTCAGCAAAGTCCTGAAAGTTGTGGTATTGCCAGTGTTAGCCGTACTCCTAATTCAATGGACGTTTTGCAAGATCCTTAAAGAAACATTCATACTATCTGCTGTAGAGATCTTTGTTTTATCTTTTCTATTGCTTTTCGGACAGTTGTAGTCACACTGAAACTTCCTGTTTTATAGACACTAGTGCTTTTCTTATTACTTAGGTTCATAGGTTAATAGGTAGGTAATAGGCTGTCTGCCCGAGGGCATTTATAAGCCTAGCCAGAGTATGTCAGCTTTCGCCGCCCCATTGATTAAT
Source organism: Protopterus annectens (assembly GCF_019279795.1). Lineage (NCBI taxonomy): Eukaryota > Metazoa > Chordata > Ceratodontiformes > Protopteridae > Protopterus > Protopterus annectens. The sequence goes on from NC_056741.1 coordinate 1,852,727,611, forward strand.
TAACTGAGCCTCTGTCAAGAAGAACCAATGAAGTGATCCCAGGGGTGTATTTTCTGTTACCCATCCACTCGACAAGGTTTCTCTTGAAGAGTGTTAGTGAGGGGCTCTGCCTAATGTAGTTAGGAATTTTGTTCCAAAGCATGGGGAGTCTCTGTGACAGGAATCTATCCCTCCAGCATGTTCTATTTACTGTTGTGGTGAGGTTTAGCTCACTAGAGCGAGTGGCTCGCAGTGACTTGGATTTCATTAGGTGGAGCATGTCCATCAATTCTGAGTTGGACATGGCTTTGTAAGTCAGGCAGAGATCACCGTCGGGCTGCATAAGACATATGTTTGAGGCCAGTAATCCTCTTGGTGAGGTACTTATCTGGTCTTTCCAGCTGTTGGAAGTGTCTTGTGAGGTACATCCCAAATGGGGCATTGTACTCTATGATGGGTCTGATGAGTGGCGAGTAGAGGGGCACTATAACCTCTTTATTTCTAGATGCGAACCCTTTAGTAATTAGATGGGCTACATAGAAGGATTTCCTAACTCCTTTGGCAATATGATTACCAGATAAGAGATTACTATCTACCTGGGTCCCAGATCTCTTATTACCTCTTCTGTAGTAAGGGGGCTGCCACCTATGTGGTAATACATGGGTGTTTTGTTTTTCCCAAATGGGATGACTATGCATTTTTTGGCATTTAGCTTGAGACCATGACTTTGATACCAGGTGTCCGTCTCAGTAAGGCCCTTTTGGAGAATGTCAGTGTCAGCCAAAAAGTCAATTATGGCTCCCAGTTTGCATTCATCGGCGAACTTGGTTAGCCATAGTCTTCCTGTGTTTGCATGTACTTCTGAGAAGTATATGCTGAACAGTAGGGGTCCCAGGACCAAGCCTCGTGGGACACCACTTGTGACTGGTTTAGAGTCAGACCTGGAGCCCACTATTCTTACTGTGTGAGTTCTGTCTGTAAGCCAGTTGGCAACCCATCTCGTGACATAGGGGTTTATGTTCAGGCTGGTGAATTTTTCTATAATTCCCGAGTGGGAAATGGTGTCAGAAGCCTTGGCGAGGTCAAGGTAGGCTGTGTGAACTACCTTCACTTCAAAAATAGCCTTGGTGGCTCTCTCGAAGAAGTCAACCAGGTTTAGTAGGCATGATCTGCCCCTAACAAAGCCGAACTGGGTCAGGTCAAGTGTTTGGAGGTTCCCAATGTCTTTGTTAATGAGTTCTATGATGATACCTTCCATAGCCTTGCAGACCAGGCTAGTCAGGCTTATGGGGTAATAGTTACCAGGGTCAACTGTGGCCCCTCCTTTGTGGAGCAGAATAACTGTTGCTGTGCACCATTCTATGGGCATGTAGCCTGTTGAGAGGCTGAGGGTGAACAGTGCGTTTAGGTGGGGGGTTAGTTTGTTTTGTAGTTCATGCAAGATGCAGCCTGGAACACCATCTGGCCCCATTGACACTGTGCTTTTGGCTTTTGAAAGGGCTGTTTTCCCCTGTGCGTCTGTGATTTCCGGGACAGTACACTTTTCCGGTATTGTTGTGAGCCCTTTTGGGAGTGAGAGGGGAGGTGAAGTTTGCACTGAATCTATCTGCCAGGATGTTGGCAATATCAGTGGGTTCAGTATATTTTGTGCTATTTTGCCCTAGCTCAGTGCATATCTGTGAGTTGCCACTTAGATTCTTGATATAGCTAAAGAAGGCTTTGTGGTTATCTTTCAAATCATTAGCTATTTTTCTTTCAAAGTTAGCCTTAGAGGATTTTATGAGGGACCTTAGTTTCTTACTGATACTGATCAGGGATGTCTTTCCTTCTTGGGATTTGCTTTTTTTCTGAACTAGTTTCCTCCTTCTATTGTATAGCCTGTTTATGGCAGGGGTCCACCAGACTGGTTTCCTTCTCTTAGGGGAGTGAGTCTTGGTTTAGCTAGGGATGACACGATCCATGCATCCTTGTAGGTGCTCATAGAGTGCATTTGTAAAGGTTCCTGCATCTTGGATACTGTTATCCTTTAGCGTGGGGGCTGTGAAACTTACCACCTCTGTCTTAAGTAAGGTGAAGTTTGCTATAGAAAAGTTTTTCACTGTGGTTTCCTTGGTTGTAGGTGGTGGTGTGGTGTGGACATCCAGAGTGATTAGTTTATGGTCTGATCTAACCAGTGACAGGTTGACCTCCGGTGTGGAACACCTGTCACTCATGTTGGTGATGACCAGGTCCAGTATGTTTTCACCTCTGGTAGGGGAGTTTACCAGCTGATCCAGGGCATTTGAGTTGATAAATTCCAGGAAGCGCTAGACCTGGGAGTTTGTACTTGAGCAGTTTTCCCAGTTAATGGTAGGGTAATTGAAATCGCCCAATATCAGGGTGTTCGGTAGGACTTTCATGTTTTCCAGTGTCTCCAGAAAGGCGGAGTGGTGGTCCTGGGTCATGGAGGGTGATCTGTAGCAGGCCACAATTAGCATTGCAGATTTGCCTGATGTTAGTTGCACATGGATGATCTTGGAGGTATCATGCTGCGCCACTAATGTGCAGGTGTAGGTATCCTTGATGAATATGGATACACCCCCTCCTTTTGTGTTTCCGTCCATGTTCTGTGGTTGAAATGTGTGGCATGAGTTGTAGTCCAGTATTGCTGGGGTGCTCTGTGGAGCCTTGAACCAGGTTTCAGTTACTGCACAGGTGTCGACGTTCTCCATACTGAGGAGTGCTTCGAGCGTGTGCCTTTTGATATTTAAACTACTGGCATTGAATAGCAAACCCTCATTTTTTTATTTGTGCTGTTTACGGAGGTGGGTTTGACTTTTGAGCCTTGCCTAAAAAGGCACTATGGGGGCAGCAAGAGCCTTGGCCAGTATTCAAAAGCCTAGGGGTGACAGGTGCAAGCTGTCTCCTGCGAAGCAATGAGGCCTGTCGAGCATGTCGTCCCAAGCTGACAGACACTGGATCCCCTTTGAATGACACCAGAAGCTTAGCCAGTTGTTGGAATTGATCATGTTTTCTTTATACTGTGGTATCATTCTTGGTGAGGGCAGGATGCTGCTTAGGGTCAGGGTCATACCCTCCTGGGCTACATGATCAGAGAGCTCTTCCATGTCTATTTTCATGTAGTCCAGGGAGGTACATCTCAGGTCATTCACACCAACATGAACAATGACAGAGTCATATTTGTACTTGTTCTGGAGTGACTTGAGTGCTTGTGTTATGTGGTGGAGTCTGGCTCCCGACAGGCAGCTAACAGTAACCTTCTGCTTGTCCAGCCTAGTGAGTGGGATGTCAGTGTGCCTGACTATATAGTCGCCTAGTACTAGTGTGTTAGGTATGTTATTTTGCCGTAAGGGCTGTGATTGTGCGGCACACTGATTTTGTATTTTATGTGTTGTCTGGCTTGTGACAGGAGGTGCAGGTTTTTTGGGTGTCCGCTTTGGAGGTCTGTGATGCTTTTGCAGGTTTTTATTTAGAGCCTCCGAGTATGATTTTGTGTATTTATGTGTACTTTTTGCCAGTGCTGGTTTAGTATGTCTATGTGCATCTGGAGGTGTGGTGCAAGTGTTAACCTTCTCCTGATGACTGCCTATTCCAGTCTTGGGTGGAGAGAGCTTAGCCTCCAGTTTAGCTATATAATTGCATCTCTTGCATATGTTAATGTTTTGTGGTAGGAGGAGGGGGATGTCTGTGTACATGAGGCAGTTGTAACATTGCCTCAGGGTACCCAGGTTCACCAGTTGGACTGGAGAGTATACCTGAAATTGCCCTTTGGTCATGCCTGAATAGTAGGGTGAGCTGCTTAGTCACTTGGTTGGTGAGGGGGGAATAATGAGCCTTGCCCTGCTGGGCAATCAAGTATCGGGGTATATTAGTGCTTGCTATTAGATCTGAGCAAGTGCTGAACTGTAGGATTATTTTTAAGTGCTTAGGTTGAGAGTTAGACTACTTTAAAGGGAAAAACTGAAGAGGAGGCTTGGTGGATCTGGGATATATTTAGCCCTAGCTAACCTGCACTGCGCGGACATGCAAAACCATGCAAACAGTTTTTTTACAGCAGGGATATGAAAGAGATAGAAATTAGCCTAGAATGGCTTATAAACTACTAACTTCTGGGCTGGAACCACTCCTTCAGGGACAGATGGCTGCTCAAACTCCCTCTCTCACAGGTGAACAGAGAAACCTCCCCACTATCCAAGTAAGGTATGGGCAACTCAGAAAATTGTAACACAGCCCTGAATTCAGCACTAGCCTGAAAACTGGACTATACTAGCTTAGAAAGATGGAAAACAAGGACAATTATTTTGACAAGATAAGACAAAAACAGTAAAAAATACACTTAAAACAGCTTTAAACGACTACAAACAGTAAAAATTTCACTTAAAACAAATTAAATGACTATAAGCAATCAGAAAAGGCTTTTAAATAAATTACCCAATTAACCAGTAAAAAAATCTCAAAACTGATCCCTGTTCCTGTAGTCTTCAATCAGACAAGTTCTAACTGCACACTCCTGCCACTGGGGTGCAGGGGAACCTTCTTCAAAAAAGAAGGCCTGGAGTAGTGCTCAAGTTATACAAACAAAGCTAGATTCAGCAGGCCTGGATCTAGTCTATGCTACAGCAAACAAGGAGCACCAATTTCAGTAAGAAACAGCTCAAATAAGCAGGCACTATAAGCCTTTAACCAGAAATTCCCAGCTCAGAAGGGCAGAGTCTAGCCTCTCCTCCCACAAGAGTGCAGACCATGAACCACCAGAACTAATATACTTTTAGAATAACAGACACTGAGCCTTCAATCAGCAGTTCCCAACTTAAAAGGATGTAAGCTACCTGTCCTGCCACAACAGTGCAGACCACAAACCTTCTTAATGTAAAACAACTGGTCTGAAGCCCAAGTGCTTAAACCAAAAGGCTTAGAATGATAGTTACACCAAGCAGTAATAAATACAACTGAGTACTTTTAAGATGTTGCAAAAGCAAAATAAAGTAGGAAGAAACACAAATACAGTAATAGCGGATGAAAAAAAGTGCAATTTTTTTTATTTTTTTATTTTATTTTTTTTTTTTTTTTGAGTGAGCAAATGAGATGGGCCCAGGAGGAGTATCCAAATGCAAATTTACAAGAGGGGCGGGCAGTTTCAAAGTCACCAAGATTAACACCAAAACAAAAGCAGGGAGGGTGGGTGAGGAACTAACTGAAAAAACAAAGCGACATTTTCCAGCTAGATAGTATTCAATGCAACACAAATAAATCAATTTAAATGCTGTATTATTTGAAAAAAAGTGCAGATAAAGATTTACTTAAATTCACTTATATGTCCTGATATTCAGATTTACTTTAGAAATATCCATAAGAGTACTTGTTTCTGAAACTTTCATGGCTGAATTTGCCTTGGAAATATCTGTAATGACTCTCTCATTAACAAGGGAGCCTGCAGGATTTTTTGCAGGGGGGTGCAAATCCAGAGCCCCACCCACATAGCTCACCCCGCCCCCTGCCAACACAGCCCCGCCCAAGCCCACCCACCCCAAGCCCCGCCCACACAGCCATTCCAGTGTCCCATTACTTGGCTATTTCTCCCCATTTACTGTAGACACTGTTCAAATCTGTGTGCATACTGTTTTATGCTTTAGTTCTACAATGATTACAGGCAGTTGGATTTAATTTACAACTTTTATTTCAGACATTATAGCCCAAACACTGAGACATTTACTAAACCTAAACAAAGCAATAGTCTTACAATGAAAACAGACTTGGCATTAAAGCTTCTCTACTTTTGAAACTCACATTCAATGAAACAGCATTGAAACCCACATTCAAAGAAAATGCATCTGGCCAGTGGCAGGTTATTTACCTTTGAACTGTTTTCAAGGAATAGGCTCCTTGCAAACCGTTAGGGCCATGCAAAAGTTATTTGATTTACCTGATTGTATTAATTATAATATATAATTGAATTATATCCCTTGTATTATACAGCAACACTTGTTTGAGTGTCGCTGTCAAGTAAAAGTAATCTGAATAATTCCACATTAAAGATATCTGAAACTAATGAAGATGTTGTTGCTAGAAAACTGTATATTTCAGTGTTTCATCTACAAATTCAGTGCCTGCTGCCGTCAAAGAATAAATTGCCTATGTTAAATTAAAAAAATGGTAAGCTGGTATATTGCAATAGAAAATGGATGACAAGCTGAAACAGGTTCATAGTTATTAGGCATCTCATGCAAAGGAGGACATCCTGAGGACTGCAGCATACAAATGTATATGCTGTAGGAATAGAACCTCAAGTCTTTACATTAAGATGCAAGTATTCTACTTGTGGTGCTACTAACATAGCTTTAAAACTTTATACCACAATAGAGATACCATTTGTTAAACAAAACAGTTGCACATTGTAAATAGACTTGGCATGAGCAGCAGTGAACTTAGCTTCCCTTAAAACTCACAGTTCCTTGAAAATGCACTTGAAAATAAATTCCACCTGCTAACTCTAACTTGGGCATTTCACTTTCTCTCTTACAAACATACCACACCCCTCAAGGCCTCACCCTTAGTGCAAGAAATCTTGACAAAGCCTAAAATAAATAGGGACAGATTATAAATATGGCTCTCAGAAACTTAGAAAATTGCAAGAGTAACAGGATTTGTGTTAGTATGCATTTTTCTAAATGACATGACATCTAAAACTGAAATGTCTCATTATTTAGCAACTTCAATCCTTTTTAAGAGGAATATGGGGCAAAAATCTGGACAGCTGAGGGGGTATGCTACCTCCCTCTTATACACACACCAAATAATTCTGGTCAGACTTGAATTAGTTCTGGGAAGGTTGCACTGAACGGCACCGTGCTTGATCTGAAGTGGGTGAAATCCTGGTAGCTAGTGATTGCAGCTCAACAATGTGGAGCATTAAAGCATTTTTAGCAGAGCATTGTTTCATCACTACCTATTGTGTTTGCACATAAGCTGTAAACATTTGCCTTTTTTGATTACTACAGAGTACATTTACCCACCAGAGCTATTGTGTTTTGACTTCAGTGTGGAGCTAGTTGTTGCAAGGCTTGGCTTTTAAGTAAGGTAGCAATGCTTATTTACCATATACCATTAAAGCCACCCAACTACAAGTGTACTAACACACAGACACTGCTATAAGACACTGGTCTCCAATAAAATGTAATGAGCTTCTGAAAATACTGTAATCCTGTCCTTTTATTACAAATACTGTCATATGCATTTCAATACCCAAGGCTTATACATTATCTAGCTATGTAAATATTCTCTGCATGGCAACAATGAAAAGGCTTTCAATGCTGGTAATTCTTTAACAATATGCTTACTAAAGCTTACTTGCATCTTACAATGTCTGACAAGCTTACTAAAGCTTACTTGCATCTTACAATCTCCGACACGCTTACCTGATGTTCATTAAACCATGGCTACTTAAACAGAACAGGGCACTGTGACAGCATGCAGTTCCTGAATAATAAGAAGCATAAATCAACAGTATAAAAATCTGATAGAAAACCAGAACATTTTGCAAAATCAAGGACAGATGAAAAGCCACAGTCGTATTTGTGATCTACCTTGGATGGGGGAATACCCTGCACACTTACACTGCATAACTGCTCCTTGCCTTCCTTGGACACATTCCGAGCCACTACAATGGGGGCTGGGGTGCAATAAGTATGTCATAATTTGAAATGTCTCTGGCTGACAGTGATGGCTCTGACACTCCTACCTCTCAACTTCAGAGCAAGAAATCTGGACAAAGCCATACATAGAAGTGGGACACAGGCCCAAAAATAAGGCCAATTTTTAAATATTGCTCTTATTAACTTAAATAGAACAGGTAGATCTTGCATTAGTACAAATTTTCTGAAGGGTATAAAATCTGAAACTCAAATGTCTGCCATTATTTTCTAACTTCAATCTTTAATGACTTGCCACTAATTTGTCAGAAAACCACAATTTTATGAAAACAGACCAAAATGTGATGCAAAAATACCTGTCAAAAAAGGGACACCTTTTTAATATTAACAGTTAACTTGAAGCAGCTAACAAAATAAGAGCATCCACATGCATTTCTGAAATAAAGGTAATCTATAACTGATCATTACAGTTATAATTGTAAACCCTCCACATTTTCTTCCAAAATTGCAATTTTGGAGGAGGGATTATTAGGGAAGAGCAACATTTTGAGCCAGAATTGGGGACAATTGAGATGTTTGGATATTCCTAATCTACAAAGTGATTTGCACGTACCTCTCAACCTCTTAATGCAGGAAATCTGAACAAGGCCAAATATATTGGGGAACATACAAACACTACTAAAAATTGCTCTTGTATAAACTTAAAGACAGTCTTGCATTAGCATGCATTTTTCTGAAGGTTATGACATCTGAAACTCAATGTCTGTCATTTAATGGCTTCATTCCTAAATGATTTGCTAGAAAACCACAAATTTTATGAGGAACAAACCAAAAATAAGCAGCAAATATCTATTCATTCTGCAAAGATATGGACAACTGAGAGGTATAGTTCAACTGGGGCTGTGAGTTTGCTATCTCCCCTCACAAAATCATGGTCAAATGGAGCCCCCCCCTGCAGCCATTCCAATGTCCCATTCCTTGGTTATTTTGCCCCATTTACCATAAACACCAATGTGCATACTGCTTTAGTTCTGCGATGATTTAGGATTTCATTTGAAAGTTTTACTTTGCATTTTACAGCACAAACCCTAATACATATCTGTTAAAGCAATGCAGTCTCACAATGAAAATAGACTAACATTAAAACTTCTCTGCCCTTGAAACTCATGCATTGAAACAGCACTGAAACCCACTTTCAGAGAAAATACATTTTACCAATGGCAAATATTAACTCTGGGCTGTCTTCAAAATCATAGGCCCCTCGAACATAACATACACATGCTGTTTGATACACCTTCCTGACTGTATTACATTATATTCCTTGTACAATACAGTACAGTTGTTAAAGGGCATTTTAAAATTTATTGTTTTGAAAAATTTTCCAGTAAACAATGAAACAAAAAGCATCCACCAATGACAAAACTGCCCAATTCAGAACATTTCCATCATAAAAAGTCTACTCAAGTCCACCAGTATCAGTAAAAAATATACACAATCTCTGTAGTAAAATCCACATTGAAGAAATTTGTAACTAATAAAGAGGTTGCTGCTAGCAAACACTTTATATGTCATTGTTTAATCTACAAATAAACTGCCTGTTACCCTTGAAGAATAAATTGCCTTTGTTGCATGCAATAAAAAAATGAAAAGCTAGTAATACCGCAATAGAGAATGGATAGCAAACTGTTAACAGGTTCATAGTTACTAGGCATCTTTGCCAAAAGGACTGCAGCATCCACCCCCTTTACAACACAATACAGCATCAGCAATGCATTTACCTACTGTGGGAGTAGAACCCACAGCCTTCAGCATCTAAAGCAAGTACACTATCTGTTGTGCTATTAACAATGCAAGCAGACTAAACATAAGCAGCACTAAACTTTTGCTCCCCTGCAGCTCTCAGCTCCTTGTAAAATCTACTCGACACTCAGCTGTATCTCTGAACTTTGCAGCACAAGAAATCTGGAAAAAGCTGAAATTTATTGGGGGACAAAGGCCAAAAACCAGGGACACATTTTAAACATTGTTTGTATAATGTTTGAAAGTTGCTAGAGTAAAATGCTGCGTTACCACCATACATTTCACTGCCACATCTTGAACCCAGGGGACCCCGTGCAAAACAGTCAAAGCAACATACCACTATGCCAAATCAGCTGTTTTGTGAAAGAGGAAGACTGAAACTTTACCATTTAGTGAATTCAGTTCTCACCATAGCACAGCTGTCAACCTCTTGGCACAAAAGATCTGAAAAAAGCCAATAATGGGTGACTACAACCACCAAACATTCAGTGAATTCAGTTCTCACCATAGTTCTCAACCTCTTAGCAAATAACACCCGGACAAAGCCAGTAATGAGAGAATATAGCCCCCAAACATATTCAGTGAAATCAGTTCTTACCATAGCTCTCAACATTAGCAAAAAACCTGGATGAAGCCAATAAATACCTGAACAAAGCCAATACTGGGTGAATACAGCCCCCAAACATATTCAGTGAATTCAGTTCTTACAATAACTCTCAACCCTAGCACAAAACCTGGATGAAGCCAATAATGGGAAGCCAATACTGGGTGAATACAGCCTTCAAACATACTCAGTGAATTCAGTTCTTAACATAACTCTCAACCCTAGCACAAAACCTGGATGAAGCCAATAATGGGGGGAATACAGTCCCAAACACAGGAATACATTTCAAATATCCATCTTGTACACTTAGAAAATTGCTAGAATAAAAGCTTTTGTCTTTTGTTACCATGCACTTTCTGAAGAATATGAAGTCTGATATTGAAATGTCTCCATTTTTTTAACATTTGTTAAACAGGAAAGTCTGACTTTGAAAAAAAAGCAAATTGTTTAGCAGAGGCCCAGGGAGAAAATCCCGCGCCAATTCCAAGGAAAAGGCCTTTCCAAAAAACAAAAAAGGAAAAACCCAAATTTTTTAAAACAAAAAAAGGGGAAAAATTTCCATTTTTTCAAAAGGGGTTAAATTCAGGCTTTATTGGGAAACGGGTTCAACCTTATTTTTTTTAAAGGGGAAAAAAACAACATTGTGTTTGTCTTTCCCCTTCAAGAGGGGTTATTTAATTTTGATCAATTTTGATTTTTTTTAAAAGGTTTTATTTGGGTTTTTTTTTTTAAGTAAAGGGGGGTCACTTAAAATTTTTTGGTTTTAAAACTTCACATTCAAAGTAATTTCTCCCCCCAAATATGCAAATTTGGGGGTTTAATTCTAAATTTCAAAGTAAAACAAATATCTTTAAATTTTAACTAAAGAAAGCACCCTGAACTTTTTCAAAAAAGTTTTTTTTCAAAATGGTTACCTGACTTTTTTTAATTTTTGTTTCCCTGAATAACAAAGTTTGGTTCTTTTCACAAAAAAGTCGTTTTCAGATTATAGGGTATTTAAAACCCTCGTTAAAACCCAAATTAACATTCTTACCGAGCTTTAAGAAAAAAGTTTTACCAAACCACAACCAACAACAAACACACCACTAAATTATATTTTTAACTTTCCCGCCCTTAAAAATTTTAAAAAGCAATTTTCGACGCTTTTCCCTTCCCCCCAACCCCAACCCAAACCCCAACAAAAACCCCACCCCGAAAGGCCCTCACCACTCCCCTTAGGCCCCCTTACCCCCTTTTTATTCCGGGCCCATTTCAGTTTCATTCCCCCTTTGCCCCCGTCAATTATTGAAACTTCTCAGGGATGATTTTTCCCCCGCTGGCTTTATGGGCAACAGATGACACTTAAAACAGCTTTAAAATGACTACAAACAGTAAAATTTCACTTAAAACACCAAATGACTATGGGCAAATCAGAAAAGGCTTTTAAATAAATTACCCAATTAACTATAAAAATCTTGTAAACTGATCCCTGTTCCCAGTCTTCAATCAATGTGTTCTAACTGCAACACTCCTTGCCACTGGTGCAGGGGAACCCTTCAAAAAAGAAGGCCTGAGTATGTCAAGAGTACAAACAAAGCTAGATTCAGCAGGTTCTGGATCTGCCCATGCTTACAGCAAACAAGGAGCACCAATTTCAGTAAGAAATGAAGTCAAATGTTGGTATGCTTATAAGCCTTAACCAGAAATTTCAGCTCAGAAGGGCAGAGTCTAGCCTCCTCCCAACAAGAGTGAGTAGACCATGAACCACCAGAACTAATATAATTCTTTAGAATAACAGACACTGAGCCTTCAATCAGCAAAGTCTCTAACTTAAAAAGGATGGCCACCTGTCCTGCCACAACAGTGCAGACTACCAAACCTCTTAGACAAATGAATCTGGTCTTGAAGCTCCAAGTGCTTAAAACCAAAGCATGAAATTGATATATAATTCTAAACAGTAATAAATACAACTTGAGTACTTTTAAGATGTTGCAAAGCTAAAATAAAGTAGAAGAAACACAAATACAGTATTGAAGGATGAAAAAGTGCAATTTTTTATTTTTTTTTATTTTATTTTTTTTTTTTTGAAAGTGAGCAAATGAGATGGGTCTCTTGGAGGAGTATCCAAATGCAAATTTATAAGAGGGGCGCAGCAGTTTCAAAGTCACCAAGATTAACACCAAAACAAAAGCAGGAGGGTGGGTGGAGAACCAACTGAAAACAGCCATTTTCCAGCAAGATAGTATTCAATGCAACACAAATAAGTCAATTTAAATGCTGTATTATTTGAAAAAAGTGCAGATAAAGATTTACTTAAATTCACTTATATGTCCTGATATTCAGATTTACTTTAGAAATATCCATAAGAGTACTTGTTTCTGAAACTTTCATGGCTGAATTTGCCTTGGAAATATCTGTAATGACTCTCTCATTAATGTATTATGTAGTCTGTGCTCAGTATTATGAATTCTTTTTACCATGCTGAGCTTCTCACAAAACCTCTGACCTAAGATAGTTAGATGGTATTCTACCATGTGTAAATATACCACTGAAAACACAAGTATGTTTTGTTTTATACATTTGTTAACCAGGTAGGCTCACTGGCAACAAGTGTCTCTTTTGAGAGTTGCCTCAGGACTAGTATTTTGAAATGTAACCTGCTCAGATCTACATAGTAGGCAAAGGAATTTGAAAAAAAAATCAAGCCCTGTACCCTGAGATGCTATAAACTAGGAATCCTATAAAATATTGCAGTGCACACTGTCATATAGCTTAAAGAATAATAACACTCACCTTACATACCCATATTTCTGAACAAAATGTTTTCTTGTTGTTTGTACAGAACTCTTATTATATATCTTGGCTGAACACACATTATTTCAGATTTCCCTTGTTCAATAGTTTCAGTAACATGGACATTTTTGAACTGACTTTTTTTTGTTTATACACTTATGTGAAATGTTTATGACCTGCAACCTCCTTATCCATTTATATAATTGAAATTGCCTTTTCACATGCCTATAAGCATAACAAGTAAATGCTACTTTATTTATTACTTTGCAGCTGCTTTTAGGTGCCATTAGTATTGTCATCTGATTTTACTCTTTTCTGTTTTATTTTGTTTGCATGCCTTATGCTTCATTTTATCCTGATTATTAATATCTTTATTTTGTGAATTTCTAGTTTTCCAATCAACCCTTTTAGCTATATATTCGTAGGTTTACCAGCTCTGCCATCATCCTGCAATTTTAGTTATATCTTATGTTAAGTGGGATTCTTTCAACAGTATGCTTCTGACTAGATTCTTTTTTATCATGCATGCTGTTTTATCTCTTGTAAGTGAATCATACAGTCAGCAAATTCAGTCTGTTTCTGTATTTTTTAGCTAAATTGCACAATCATCTGTTGTTTTTTGTGCCCTTGATTTCTGGTAAATATTTGTTTTGTAATGTATTTTTTTTTTACCCGCCCCTAAAGAGCTGCATAGTACCTATTAACCTTAAATATAATGGTGAATTCAAGAATAAAGCTAAAAGAAAAATGACAAAAAGTTGTAGAAAATCCCCATCACCTTATCTCAACACCACACTGAAACATGCCAGCAATGAGCTTAACAATTCAAATCTGTAAAGCAGAGTATGAGATTAATGTAGCTGAAGATGCCAAAGTAAACTATGTCTTCCTTCAGTTATGTGAGGATTTTAAGGAATAATGGCCAACAATGCACTAAGTTAATTTATAATGATATCACATATTCAATTATATAGCTAATGTATTAGCAGACAAATTTAGTGCTAACTTTACTCCACTTGCCCACACTGTTGTCACCCATATCCCTGAAAAATGTATTTTTCCTAAAATCACCTTGAAATAAGTCTTAAAATCCCTGTCAAAAACTAAAAGTAATATTTCTGTTGGACCAGACACAATACCATGTTGCATTCTTATTAGTGCCAAGTATAAAAGAATATACTATTTGAGCCTTTGCTTAAACTTTTCAACCTGTGCCTGGAAAATGACCACTGTTACATCCCTACACAAATGAGCCCCACTACAGATCTAGGCAATTATGAACCCATCAGCCTCACCAGCCTTATATGCAAAGTCATGGAGCGTATCACAGAACACATTTATACAGACACAGGCAACTTAGCTATCCAGATCCAAGTTTGGTGCTTGAAGGGAAGGTCCTGTCTCCTGAACCTAGTAAACTTCTTTGAAATGGTTACAGAGGTTATGGACAGTGGGCACTCAGTGCAAATTGCATATCTGGCTAAGGCTTTTGACAGGTTCCTTATTGAAATGTTGGGACTCCAAATGCCAAGTATCAACATGCTAAAAAACAGACTGAAAATACACGAGATGTACAAATATCAAGCATTTCTCTTCTCCTTTAAACTTCTTTTTTGCAGACTTACAAGCATCCCTGCATGCACAAAGTAGGGTGAATGCCCTCACTCGTAAACTTATATATTCCAAACAAAAGGGTAAAAAGTTCACAGAGACAAGCCATTTAGTAAAAACAAGAAAAATCAAACAAATACCCTTGCCCATCAGAAATATGCCGCATGCAAATGAATTAAAAAAAAAGCACTAAAAGAATACCTACTAAATATCTGGAGTCATCACTGTAAAAAACTCACTTTAAGCTTTCCTCCCTAAACAATACCACTCACTCCTACTTTCTCTGTCCTCTTCTTCTGCTTCCTATAACCACTCTACCCCTGGTTTCCTCACTCTTTCCCAGTCACTATCTCACTCTGTATATAACTGCTCCCTCCACGTCTACAACTAACCTGCTTACTGACTGTTTTTGTCCACCCTGACCTTGAGATATGTATCTTGCCAACTTGTTTACTTTACTCTAGCATACATTTTGCAATGAAATGTTTGTTATCAGAGACACCTTTTTGTTTATGTGTGCATTTACTTCTGTTGATACAGTTGTGTAACTTAATTCAGTACCAAACTCTACACTCTGTGTATTATCATTAATTCTATTTTTGTAACCTTTTTTCCTGTATTGTTCTCATTAATGTTACTTTGTAACCTTTTTTGTTCCTCTGTGGAGTTTTTCTTCCTGGTTCTCCACTGAAAAAGGGCACTAGCTCTGTCCGACTTTCCCAGTTAACAAATGTCAAATAAATAATAAATAAATAAATACATTTTAGCATACTCTATATTACTTTTAGTATGTGATATACATTTATAAGCCATGTTGTCATAAAATCATTAACATTCTCCCTGAGTAGTCTGTTGAGTCTATTATAAGCACACTCCCACCTTTATCAAGTTTCATGACACGGATTTCTCTTTATTTGTCAAAGCCATTAAAATTTTCCTCTCAGGGGTGACAGATTTTTTGAACATCATCTTTCTGCTCTTAATTTCCAAAAGTCATCCTCAATAAATCTTTCAAAACACAAAATATCAGGGTGGATGGGTGGATTAAAAGTATTTCTTTTCATTCAGTCCGTATTTTTGAGTCTACTCATTTCATTAGACAGCAAACCAACATTTAATTTTCTAATGAATAATTTAACTCAATACTTCAGCAATATCGAACCTAGAGGTAGGTACAGCTATAAAACGTTTTTTTTTTAAGTTGTTTGTCATCATCTGTCAAACTATAAATTGTAAACTGAAATTATAAACAGGAGATTAACCCAAGTCCTTCTGAACAGTACCTTCATTTATTAATTTGTTTGCCTCCATGGTTGAAACTGATTGTTTAAATATCTCTTCTGAGAATTCTGATCATAGTAGTTTCCTTTTGAATGCAGAAATAGCATCTTTTGTGTGATTTTTTTTGGTCCAATAAGGAGTCAGCAAATCTACTTAGTTTTTTGGAAATAGCTTTAACCTTTAATTATAATTCATTTGATAATGATTTCTTTTCACCAGGTTTTCAGGGTAATGATGGGGGCAGCTTGTGCCCCCATTTATGCTAATATTGTTTTAGCATTCTGGGAGGATAAATCTATTTTTAAATCAGATTTTTTTGGAATGTACTCATTTTTCCGATCAATTTTGGATGTCAAATTAATTTTATGGAGAGGACCTATAGAAAAATCGAATGAATTTATTATTTATATTTCTGACACAACAACCTTTCTTAAATTACCTAATGCATGCCATGATACTGATATGATTTTCTGTATGTTTCGATTCCATTTATAGGAAAATACTTTTTCAAATTCATATTTATACTTTCACAGTTGCCACCCCATTCATCAAAATAAAAATATTGTGAATGGACAGTTGGTCTGTTTATCAAGGATTACATAGAAAGATAAAAAAATTAGTGAAGAGGTTGGTAAATTATTAATCATGTTTCCAGAAAGAGGTTATTCTCAAAAGTTTTAGACAGTATTAAACTGGATATGTGTAGACAAACACACAAATTTGGACCCAGTTTATACACTCACGAATTCCAATTCATTAATAAGTCTGAAAAACTAGGAAAAAATGAATTGAAGACTTTGATTTTACAGTATTCTTGAGAAAGGGAGAAAGTGAAGAAAGTAATTTAAAGAATCTCAGAAGTATGGTTGACCAACGTTGCTGATGACTACAAGCTCAACACTGTTATCTTTTCATCCACTAATACTAAATTGCTTCAAGAAGGGGTGTAAGATGCATATAGCTGATGCATTGAAAATGGTCTATAGTTAAATGCAAAAAAGTACAGTGTAATATCATTCAGTATAAAATAGCTGTTTGTACACCTCCCTCATATGTTTTAAATGTTACTCCTCATCAGAGAGACATGGTCATAAGAAACCTGTTTATTTATGTGGACAATTTCTTCTCATTCAGTTATCATATTTCCACCATAGTCATATAATCCTTCTATTTTGTTTAGTTAATGTCTAACAGAATATCTTCAAGATCCAAAGAAGTCCTCCGGCCCGTGTACTTTTCCCTTATCAGACTCATTGTTGAATACAGTGCCCCCTTTAGTATGTATAAATCAAAGTATGTTGCTCAATTACAAACACCCTGAAGATGCCTTACCAAATAATTGAAGGTGTTAACATCTTTCTATTATCCCAGTAGATTGGCCAACTCTTACTAAAATCAGCAGCTTGCAGTCTTCTCTGAAGTGACTTATTTCTTGTGTTTTGAGCCAAGAAAGTCCTAACATTATTTGACCTTCTCTTTCTTTGTAAAATCAGTGGGTTTCCCAGCGAAACATGAAGGGACAGACTGTATTAATTTTATGAAAGCACAGATAAGCAACTGGACTAATGTTCCACTGTAGAATTTGTTAATTGAAAGGCCACATCAAGTATATTATCCAAACCTGGCCATAGGAAAAGTAGACAAGATCTTTATTAGTAAAGATGCAATCATACAAGCATTAAGAGTTGATCCTTACAAAACTGTGGCAGAAGGGGAAAGTATTAAAAATTGGACACAGCCAAAATTTGTAGAAAATGATTATCCACTGTACACCAAGCAGAAAAGAAGCAAATTTATCCCAGCAATCAGGAAATGTTGAGAGACAGGTGTGAGGTTCATAATGCTGTATCCAGCTGTCTTCAAAGTTTTTTTTTCTTTTTTTTCTGGAGGATCATAGTCGTATTTTGCTTCAGAATAGACTAAGAAGGAAATAAAAAAAAAAGTTTAAACAACAAAAAGTGAGTCAGCAAGCATAGGAAATTCTTCTTGTTCTTTCGATAGTAAGGTTCATAGAGAGTCTTTGCCACTGAAAACTTTTCCAGTTTTTCAAATGAAAATCCTTGAGAGATAGAAAAAAGCATAGAAGTTGATTAGATAAATTAGCAGTACCTTTGAATGGAACCAGAGTCTGGTGTTGGTAGATTAAGATTAACATTAACAGGAAGATGACCAGCAACTCTGAAATTAGTGAAAACTAGAAGACTATAGAGTATCTTATCACATTTGTCAAATATGGTTTTGCAATAAAAAGTGGGGAAAGAACTGGATTTTTTGTTGATTTTGTTAAATGTGTGGGTATACTGTAAAGCATATGCCCTACTTTATATAATTAATGTTTAGCCGGACACTAAAAAGAGGAAAACTAACTGAAAGTAAAACAATGTGTGTTCTTATTTGTATTTGCATAAAGCATTTCATGATATGTTATATACAGTAAACTAGTTTGTGTTGTGTGTAGATGGGCATTTTAAATGGGGGGGGGGGCATTTCAGTGAATGTTGTACTGTTAAAGATATTAAAGCAAACAAGTACTTTTTTAGTTGTAAGAAATATAATGTAGGTTTTACAGTACAATAAGAGAAAAAAGGCTGGACAAAAGAAGTTTAATGTTCATATGGTATGATTTGGGGCTGCTGGGGTTGGGTTGGGGTGTAGAAGTGCACTCATTATATTATATGTAGAATTAGGATATTTTATCTTTTTATTTTACAAGGGTGAATATCTGTATTACTACCTTTAGCTTAAGCTGTAAACAGTTGTTTTTGTAAGCATGTAGACTTTAAAACTAAGACAAAATGATTAAAGCCATGACATTGCTAAGCTTATTGCAACTGCAAACATATTAGCGTGTTTGTTTTCCACTGGCAAATGTTAGGTGGAGTCAGACATCTGCATCTGTGAGCAGTTGTGCTTTCTTTTGTGAGTGAAATTGGCAAAGACTCATTTCTGAATACACTTCAATGTAGACAAGCTGTCTGCAGGTCCAAGCAGATAATCTTGAGAATTTTGAGTATTCTTTGATGAGGGAAAGCAAAATTTAAGGTGCAATGGCAAACAGTTCAGTCAAAAAAATGAAGTGAAGTTTGAAATTATGGGAAGTGAATAAGAGGTAACAACCTGCCTTGCAGCCTTAATATTTTAATGCAGTTAATAGAACACTGTACAGTGTTTTGAAGATAGCCAGTGCACTTTTCCTTGGGGCTAAAAGTTAATGTTTTCTGAAATCAGACAAACTGTTTTTCGTATCTGGGAGGGGAAAAAAGATGAGAAAAGAACAGACAGCAATTAGTTTAAGTGGAGTACAGGCTGTAGCATGCACGTTAGCATGGGTAGCATTAATTTTAAGGTAGATAATGCCTGTAGGTGCAGCCTCAATTTTGGCCAATTGCTTCCTTCTGGAAGGTTAAACTTCATGTTTTGAAGATGTACATACATTTGTGTGTTTGTTCCAGTTTTATAGTAGATGGGGTGTTTTGTATTTAGTATTTTGTGTGAGGGATTTTCATTAGTACAGAAAGACTTAAAAATGTGATGTAGTTCAAATGGAGATAAGAAGAAACAGCTGTGCAAAAGATCAGCCTGCAAGGCATTAGTATATACATGTAACACAAAAGCTGGAAATATGCATTCACAAAAACTGTCATGAAATAGGTAAGAACAATAGCTTTTTATCATAATGGCTGTGCTGTCTATATTATCCTGGAACGTGAATGGTCTCACAGGTATAGATAAAAAGGAAAGAGTACTGAGTTATATCAAGAAATGCAGAATTCAAATTGCAATGCTATAGGAGGCACATTTGGAAAAAAATGAGCATGTGAATTTGACAAAGAGAGGAATTCAGAAAAATATCAGGGACAGAGGAAAAGGGTATCAATTATATTGATTGCTGGATAGGCTCCAATAGCAATAGATGAGGAAAACGGAAAAAAAACATTAGATTTGTGGTAATAAGGGGCTATTGGCAAGGGAAGAGGATTACAATGGCATGCATTTATATTCCACCAAAAACTGCAATTATGGAGCTTAAGAAACTTTTGGGAGAAGTAATCAGCTTTTAGCAGAAAATATTATAGATAAGTGGGGACTGGAATATGATTTGCAATTGTGATGATGTATTAGGAGAACATAGAAGGGATAATATAACAAATCAGGGATGATTTCTGAATAAACTTATGAAAATATTTGGTATGGAAGATGTGACTTCATATTATTCCCCAAGGTACAATAACTGGGCTAGACTAGACAGAAATTATATTTTACAGGAACATGTGCATTTAACTGAAAGCTTCAACATGCACATTCTAACTATTTCTGATCTTATACCAATAAAAACTAAGATAAAAATGCAGGATAATGAAGTAAAAATTAAAACACTGGCACTTTCCCACCCACCTATTAAAATGGAGGAATTTAAGGAATGAGTAGTGGAAATTATTTGAGAGTTATTAGAGAAGATAGAATATCTTCCAAAGTTATAGCAAGTGACTGGGATATAATGACAATGGAGTTTAAAAATAGGGTCAAAGTAAAAGAGAAAGATATATGGTTAAGAGGTTATAGAAATTACTTAGAGGGGCTGACAGAGGTTAATGTATTGCAGAATAAGAGGAATCTCACAGAACAAGAGGAGGAGCAAATGCAGGGTGCTAATGAGAAAATAAGGGTGTATCTGGATAATATGCATGAGTGTAGAAATACTGCATTTTAGCAACTATTTTTTTTATAAAAACTTCAGAGCACAAAAACTTTTAGTATGACTTAGGCAAAAGAACATTAAAAGGATTTTCGCCAAACTTGGGGAACCTAGAACAAGAAAAGTAACCAGAGCTCCTGTAGAGGTATTAGAGATATTCTGGAAATTTTAAGAAAATTATATAAAGCAGAGACATGTGGAAATCAAGAAAGAGTACAAATGGAAATATTAATGGAAGATGTAATTACGCCAAGGTTAGAGGTAGATGAGGTTCAGCAACTAACAGTTAAGAGGTGATGAGATAAAAACAATGATGTATAAGTAAATACCAAAAACAAGAGGTCCCAGCAATGAACCCTGAGAGATACCACTGATCACTTTTATACTTATTGATGATGCATCTGCAACTCACACTGTATGGACACTATCCTTCAGCCAGCTTGTAGTCCATCTTATTGCATATGGGTCTATTTTTAAATCAAATCACTTTTGTATGATGCCAGCATGAGGAATGATGTTGAAGATGTTCACCAGATCTAGATATACTGCCATTACCAACATCTACATCCTCTGTAACTCCTTTGAAGAAGTCTATCAGGTTAACTAGACAGGATCTACCCTTCATAAAGCCAAACTGTTAGGGGTCAAGTCAACCAAGAGTCTTCACATCACATTTTATGAGGTTAGTTATGATACACCCAATGGTTTTGCAGATATGGCTTGTAAGGCTGATAGGACTTTAACTAGCAGGTCAGTTGTAAGGCCGCCCTTAAAGTCTTCACATCACATTTTGTGAGGTTAGTTATGATACACCCCGTGGTTTTACAGATATGGCTTGTAAGGCTGATAGGACTTTAACTAGCAGGTCAGTTGTAAGGCCTCCCTTAAAGTCTTCACATCACATTTTGTGAGGTTAGTTATGATATACCACATGATTTTGCAGATATGGCTTGTAAGGCTGATAGGACTTTAACTAGCAGGTCAGTTGTAAGGCCACCATTACCAAGAGGCATCACTACTGTGGTGTTCCACTCATCAGGAACAAAGCCAATAGCTAGATGTAAGTTAAACAGCTTGAGGAGTGTCTACAAGGTCATATTTAGCACTATTATGCAATCAGACATATAATATATAGTAGTAGTAAATAAAGATACAATCAAAAGGATTACTGTATACCATAAATCTGTCTAAACCAAGCATATTACATGCTTTTTTCTTATTCAGGTATTTCAGTGTTATGAAATGTTTTATGGAGAGTAACAGACTTTGATGATGGGCTGTGTGATGTACTTAAATGTAAAAGTCTCTGGCAGTACTGAATATTTTGACTCTGGCTTTTTTGAAACCCTTAGAATAAGATTCAATGGCTCCCATGCTATCCACTGTCCTCCCAGTGTGCTTCCTACTTTCCCCTATCCTGGCCTTGGCACACCATTTAGATAACCTTTTTTTCCTTGTTTTCTCATACTTTGTTGTACTGTTCAGATTTTTTTTTTACTCGTTGTTTCAATTTATCCCAACTGTCTATGATTATAAAATAATAAATGAAGAGGAAATAATCAAATTAATGCAGAGGCCTCAGCCTGCCCACCACCACTACCACCACAAGCCATTGGGTTCTAAATGCTCTGTGTTGAATGTTTTTAGACAAATATGGCATGAGAAAAACAAATGTTGCTTTTCTTCCTGCATCCTTTCACCACTACCTTAATGGCCAAGACTGCAGTGAAATAACTGTGGAGAAAATAAAAGAATTAAGCTGACAGTCAAGAAGATGTTTGGACCTTAGAAGCCATGGGAGTCTAGATGCTGTGAGGTACACTTTGAAAATTTTCCCAACCTTTTGTTACAGTTATGGCATTGGCAAAAATCATGACTAACTAAAGAAATTCAGCCTTATGTATTTTCTTTCAAGGAAGAAATAAGTTGTGCCCAAGGCTTAGTGACCAAAGTTGATAAAAAAGTAGTTAATAGGTTCATAGGCTCATAGGTAGGTACTAGGCTATCAGCCCTAGGGCCTATACAAGCCCAGCCAAAAAGGTACCCTGGCTTTTCCCATCCAAGAAAATTATTGTCCTGTGCCACTGTCGAGCAGAGCCACAGAAGTGATTTCCTATTTCCCATCCAATCATCAAGATTTTTCTTAAAGAGTGCTAATTAGCAGATTTGTTTGATATAGATAGGTAGTTTATTCCAGAGCAAGGGAAGTCTCTGGGACAGGAATCTATCCCTCCAGCATGTTCTGTTTATTGTGTTGAAAAGGTTTAGGTCCCTAGAGCATGTAGCTCAGAGGGATTAGGATTTCTTTAAGTGGAGCATGTCCAACAGCTTTGGGTTTGACATAGCTTTGTATGTTAGGCAGAGATCACCTCTGAGTAGGCGATATGTGACGGAGTAAAGCTGGAGTTTTTTGAAAAGGTATGTGTAGGACATCTGTTTGAGGCCAGTAATCCTCTTGGTGAGGTATTTCTGTGGCCTTTCCAGTTGTTCTAGATGTATTGTGAGGTACATACCAAAAGGGGCTTTGTACTCTATAATGGGTCTAATGAGTGATGAGTAGAGGGGAACAATTACCTATTTTTTTCTGGATGAGAAACCTTTTGTGGTGAGGTGTGCCATGTAGAAGGATTTCTGGACTACTGTGGTGATGTGATTATCAAAGGAGAGACTACTGTCCACCTGTGTCCCAAGGTCTCTTATCACATTTTGTATCATGTATATGTTTCTGTTATGTTAGTAGATAACGTTTAGATTACTAAGTTCCCCTTTTGCTTTCCACCTCCACGGCATTCAGCAGCTTCTGGCACCCTTGAAAAGCACTTTCTTCTGTTTAGCTATTGGGCAGTATTCTTTTTGCTAATATGTTTCATTGTCAGTGTTATGGACCGTTACTTTTATTTTATTTATTATAAATTGATGTTTGGTGGTTTGATATTTTCTGAGTTTTAGCTTTGCTTTTATAATTATATAAGGTTTAAATAAAGCTATGTTTCTCTTTCCAGGACCTAGAAACTATTTTACAATGTTAAAAGATACATGTAGGAAACTGTCAAATGCCAGAGTGCTTCATAAGGAAGTTGAATAAAAGTTTTGATCTTTTTACATTGTGATCTCGTTTTCGTCTTGAAGCTTATTTCTATGGACTTTGGATTTATTGCTTGCTGCCCTGGTCTGCTACTGTGAATGAACATTACTTTCAAGTGTTAAAATATAATATGTGAAAAAGAACTTGTCCCAGAAGAGAATCTTGTGGGACTCCACTGGTGATTGGTTGGAGTGGAGATAGGAATCCATCTATTCTTACCTGTTGTGTATCACCACACTGCCATTTGTATTTAAGTTATTTCGTCTTTATCTACTTTGTACTTTATAGGGATTTCGATTTGAAGATAATTGCTTTGGTCGAGAGGCAGACGTACAGTGTTTTTCAGTCAAATGTCAAGTTTATCAAACAAAACAGTTGTTGGGTGTATGCCTAATTGAAATAGGTGAAACCAAGATGTTGATTAGAAATTTGAATTTAGCTACTATATTTGAAGGAGGTACAAGGATTGATCCATTGAAAAAGAAAAGTATTATTAATCCCTCATTGGTACCGGATTTAGTTAATTTTGAAACAATTGTAAGTAACGACATTAAAGGTTATTATAGAAACAGAAGGAAATGGTACCCTAATAATATTAGCTTGGAAGAAAAGAAAGTTATGAATTAAATTACTAACAATAAAGAAATTAGAATAATGAAACCGGACAAAGGGGGAGGTGTTGTTATAATGCAAAAGTGGGAATATATGGGGAAAATGCTTGAAATATTAAACGTGGAAGGTAGATACAATCAAGTATCCCAAAATTAAGTTAACATAGCCTACCATAAGATTGATTTGATTTTGGAAGACATTCTATTGCAAGGGGCTATAGACAAAACATTGTATGATTTTTTGAGAGTACCTAAACCATTTATTTCAAGCATATTTGGAATTCCGAAGACACATAAGAACCCCACGGACCCACCAATGAGACCTATTGTTTCATCTGGAGGGTCCAAAATTGAGCCTCTAGCTATATATGTGGATACAAAGCTTAAACCTTTTTATAAATTCTACCCGCAAATTCTTATTGATTCATGGGATTTCCTTACAAAGATTGGAAAATTAACGTATGACGTGGATTACAGGTTTACTACAGTGGATGTAAAAGATTTATTCTCAGTGATTCCACATGAACTGGGGTTAAAATGGTTGGAAGAAATGATGATAGAATTTGAATTTGTGGACAGTAGAGAATTCAATTTAATATTAGAAAGTGTAGAATTGGTGATAAAAATAATTTTATATATTTTCAAGGAGAGTTACACCACCAAATAGATGGAATACTGATGGGTGCAGCGTGTGCCCCTATAGTAGCTAATATAGTATTATTATATTGGGAGAAAAATTTTATTTTTGACTCAAGGTATAAGCAGTTTATACAAGCGTATTTTAGATTTTTGGATGACATGTGTCTGGTTTGGAAGGGGCCTAGGGTAGAAATAGATAATTTCGTAAGATACATTAACCATACTACAGAGTTTTTAGAATTTACATATACAATATGGGATGAACAAGTCAATGTTTTAGACAGTACTATACTGAAAGACAATGTAAATAAGAAATTTAAGTCTATAAATTGTATAGGAAAGAATGTTTTTCAAATTCATATTTACACTATAGTAGTAATCACCCTATCAAACAAAAACAGATTATTATTAAGGGTCAAATGATTAGGGTGATACTGATGACATCTGAAATAGAGGACATTAGGGTAGAATTAGATTATATACAAAGTTTATTTGAAGAAAGGGGTTACCCTGTGAAGACTATAGAAAGTATTAAAGAAGAAGTACTGAAAGGATGGAATGAGAAATATATACCACTATTATTGAAAGGACAGAATAAATGTGGAGAATTGGTAGAAAGTCAACAAAAGAGGAAGGAAAATGAGAGAAATGAGATAGGGGATGTGTATACGGCGTTAACCTATAATCAAGACACAAGGGATATAAAGAACATAATACATAAAAACTGGATATTATTTTCATCTATGCCTAATAGTATAAAAATTTCTCTAAAAACTTGAAATTTGGGTACAAGAAGAATAGGAATTTAAAAGAAATTTTTGAAAAAGAACAAGAAGGAAGTAAGAGTAAGGTTGGAACGTACAAATGTGGCAGGTGTCCGCAATGTCCTTTTGTATATAATCAAGGGACTTTAGAACTGAGTGTATCAGTATGTCATTCTATCCTAAGGGATATTACAACTGTCAGTCAAAGGGTATAATTTATTTAGCTAAATGTATAACATGTGGTTCATATTATATAGGGAAGACTGAGCAGAGTCTGAAACATAGGGTATATGAGCACATGTATGACATTAAAAGAAAGAGAGAAACTAATGCCCTTTTCAGACATACACTAACATGTCCTCAAGCTGATTTTATGTTTTGGGTCATTGAACAGGTCAAAAGAAATGAGGGGACTGGGAAGCCCAGCTGGAATTAAGGGAGTTAATATGGCAATTACAGTTGGATGCTTGTAACCCACCGGGTCTTAATGACCATATTTCACTTGGGCCAGCACTTAGAATTAGAGCAAACAGATATTAAACATTAAACAATAAATATTTAATATTCAGTAATACATAGATACTGATATATTAGCTATTTTATACTATGTAAAAATCGATTAAATATGTGTAATATGTTTTTGTATTTTTATATATATGGTTTGTGCATTATTTATTTAACATGGTCTGTTTATGCAAGTATTTTATAAATTTTTTTTAATAAAAAGTTATATAAAATTAAATAAGCACAATTGTTTTTAAGCAGGGTGATGTTATTTTAAAAAATGAGTCTCAATTAATTTAAGACCAATGGGAAAAGTGTTGGGTCTATTTAAATTGTAAGGTGGGATGAGAAAGTTGACTCTGATGATGTTTCCAGGTTAGGAAATAAAAGCGCTAAGTCCATTGGAGAAGTGTATTTTATGGTGTTAGTGTGCATTTTTGTACAATAAAAGTGTAAGATATATATCTGAGGTGGCCTTCATTGACCTTGGATAACAACTGGAGTTTTTTGGACTTATTGAAAAAGAACTTGTCCCAGAAGAGAATCTTGTGGGACTCCACCGGTGATTGGTTGGAGTGGAGATAGGAATCCATCTATTCTTACCTGTTGTGTATCACCACATTGCCATTTGTACTTAAGTTATTTTGTCTTTATCTACTTTGTACTTTATAGGGATTTCGATTTGAAGATAATTGCTTTGGTTGAGAGGCAGACGTATAGTGTTTTTCAGTCAAATGTCCAGTTTATCAAACAAAACAGTTGTTGGGTGTATGCCTAATTGAAATAGGTAAGATGTATGTGTAGTATATGTGTCTGTTTGCTAATGTGTGTGGGTTAGGATTAGAGAAAGGGTTAGGTAAGGTGATAGATTAAGTGTGAATGATTTTGAGTATTTAAGGTTAGGGGATAGATTAGGTTAACAGGATTGATTAAGTGTGTGTGTTATTGTGAGTGTCTAGGGTTAAGTCAGCTGATAGATTTAGTGTGTGTGTGTGTGTGTGTGTGTGTGTGTGTGTGTGTGTGTGTGTGTGTGTGTGTGTGTGTGTGCGTGTACGTGCATGTGTATGTGAAGAGTGTCCCAACTGTCTTCTTTAGTGGTAATGTTATGGGAACTTTTTTTTTTTTAATTTAAGATGCAGGTTAGAGTTAGGGCCAGGATTAAGAGTGTGTGTTATTGTGAGTGTCTAGGGTTAAGTCAGCTGATAGGTTTAGTGTGTGTGTGTGTGTGTGTGTGTGTGTGTGTGTGTGTGTGTGTGTGTGTGTGTGCGCGCATGCGCTTGAACGTGCATGTGTATGTAATGAGTGTCCCAACTGTCTTCTTTAGTGGTAATGTTATGGGAACTTTTTTTTTAATTTAAGATGCAGGTTAGAGTTAGGGCCAGGATTATCATGCATTATTAAAGGGGAGTATGGAGGCCTTGCTGACTATAACATCTTAATCATACCTAACATGACCTCATCAGAGCCCACTTCTTTCCCTGACTTTATTTTCCTTTGTCTGTCTGTGTCTTTCGGCTTTTCCCGGTTAGAGGTCGCCACAGCGGAACTCCGGTCCGCTAATGATTGGTAGTGGATTTTTACATACCGGGTTACCAGCCCTGACGCACAACCTTCAACGAAGGCACACCCCATTCATGCATGCCTCCACACAGAAGACGCTCTAGCTGAGAATCGAACGGGACAACGTCTTGCTATGAGGTGACAACGCTACCGCAGCGCCACCACCGCAGTCCTTTATTTTCCTTAGTGCAGTTCTTATTTCTATGGTGTGCCTGCCTTCCCCTTCCATTTCAGCCATGTCTGGGACAGAAATACTTCTGTGTGTTTTTCCTCTTTCAGTAATTGCTGTAGGCAGTCTGCCCATCTGCCTTTGATATCCTGTGGGCTGGGGAGAAGGTTAGGTTATTGCTGACATCCCTTCTGAAGGGTGTCTGAAAACTATATTCTTTATCTTTCTGTATTTGCCTTGCAAGGTGATAGAGTTTCTTACTGCCATCTGCTGAATCACCTTCCAGAAGCTGGTTGAGTTCCTCTGATTCCTTGTTTTTTGCTATTGTGACTGTTCTCTTAGTCTCTTTGTCAATTAAGTATTTTTTCTTACTCTGATTCATCTTTTTTGTCTCCTAAGTTTTCCTACATGTCTTCTTTCTTTTGAGAACTTCCTGAACTTCTGCTTTCCACCAGCAGCTTTCCTTATGTACCTTATTTCTATACCTGTTTCATACACATAGCTGTTATACAATCCTCACACATAATTTTTGACATGCTGCCACTGTTCTTTAATTACACCTACTTCCTTTTATTCCTAAGGTGATAGAGCCCTAAGAGTTTCATGGAAAGAGTTATCATGGAAATGATCACTAATGACACAGAAAGTTGAAAACACTGGACCCAACCCAGTTGGTTTTGCAAAGGGCAAGTCTTCCTACTCAGCCTGGTGAACTTCTTTGAAAAGGCCATCAAAGCAATGGGTGAGGGCAAAATGGTCCATACTGCCTACCTTGACCTGGCCAATGCATTTTAAACAATACCCCATGCAGGCATTGTTGACAACATTCAAGAGATTAGGAACAAACCATTATGTCATCCAGTGGATAGCCAGCTGGCTCACAGACAGGACCCACAAAGTTAGAATTGGGGAGCCCACTTATACAAATAGGCCAGTCATAAGTGGAGTCCCTCATGGTTCTTTTTTGGGGCCACTCCTTTTTGGCATTTACTTCTCTGAAATCAAGGCCAACTTCAATGGCCTCTGGCTGACTAAATTTGCAGATGATTGCAAATTAGGAGCGGTCATTGAATCGCCCACTGACACAAATGTTGTCTGGGAAGGGCTGATCCAGAAAACACCTGGTGCCAGAGCCATGGATTAAAACTAAATGCCAAAATACATAATAGTATCCTTTGGGAAATCATCCACCCCTTATAACTATCATATTGACAACATACCCTATGAGTTGACCTAGTAGTCAAGGACTTGGTGACCGACATAGACGGCCACCTAGCCTTTGACCATCACGTGTCTACTGTAGTGAGGAAATCATTCTATGTTGTGCAACTTTTAAATAAAGGTATGGCATCTAGGTCCAAGGAAGTAAATTTTCCACTGTATTCAGCATTTATCAGACCTATCATTGAGTACAGTGTCCCTTTAATATATATCCAATAACTGGAACTTCCACAGAGGTTCTCACTAAAAGAATACATAGCATAAGTAACATGCCCTCTGCTAACTGCCTCAAGGCCCTATCCCTGTATTCTGTCTCCTGCAGGCTGTTGAGGGGAGATCTATGCCTGGCATACAAGGCATTGTCAGACCCCACTCTGATGGACCTCCTGCATATCCACAAAACAAACAGCACCAAAATTACCAGACTTGAACCTTGCCTGTGATATCAATAGGACTTGCTGGAGAGGCAGGTATGTATCGCAGAGACTAACCCTTCTCAGGAACAGGCTCACCATCCATGTGAAGCAGAGTTCTTCCCTAACTGAATTCAAGTATAACTTGGACAACTGAATGGGGAATAGGAAATTCATTTTTGGTTTGGCACCTATGTCTCTAATGGACACAGGCAGCCTGTAAATGGTTCATCGTTCCGGCACCAGCTTCTAAATGTTTTACCTTCCAGTCCCCTGCTTACACTTGTCAAGGGTACCAGAACTTGTCAGAGATTTGCGATGCATGGCTAGGATTAAAAAGCCCTTGTAGTCATTAAGCCTAGTAACACCTTTGAACCTGTAGTACATCTAGTAGTCCAAACACCCTTATACAACCATAAATCAAATAGCCAGGCCCCAGTTAATAGTAAGGCCATACATCTAAACCTACTCCAACCAATAGATAAAAAATGGTGGAGGGCTAGATCTATAACACAGCTCTTACACAATTATCTGTAACAAATTTTGTTTGCGTCTTTCGGCTTTTCCCGGTTAGGGGTCGCCACAGCGGAACTCTGGTCTAACTTTCCAAATTAAACAGCATGACACTGTCTGCTTTAAAAAAAAAACAACTGGTTGGGTATTCATAAAATCACGTATGACATGACTGGCCTGGCCTTCTTTGAAGAGAGAGGAAAGGCTTATGGGTGGGTACTGGCAAAGTGGAAATATAACTCCTATGAACTTATGACATATGACTAAGCCACATCCCTGTATTTAAGCAGAGTTAGTGGGCCTCAAATGCTTTGGCCTGCTTTCCTGATGACTCTTGGGTGACCTGCATGGACTTGTAGTATGTGGGAGTGGAGAAGAGTATGTGCTGCCTTGTCTGCACCAAAGGCTTGAGATATTTTAGTGTGTGTCTAGAAGACGTTGACAAGAGGTATATGCATGGTATTTTTATAGACAGTACATACACTAGTGAGTGAATTGCAAGACAATAACATTTTTACAGAGCCACTACAAAAATATCAACTATATCAGTTAAAATACTTTAATGCACTTTTTCCCTCTGTGCTTCAGACCATCTTGAGATGCCAGTTTTTGTAAGCTTTACTCACCTCATACATTTAGAGGTTTTGGTTCTTGTAGGGGAAGTGCATCATTAAAATGAATGTGTTTCTTGTCATGCCAACATCTGTCTCTACCATAGCCCTCAACATTCCATCTCCAAACTGAGGAACACTAGCCCTCCTAATGTGGAACAACTGGGCAAAATGTGGAACACATCCAATCAGCTCACTAACAACTTCAACTAGTAAGGTCATAGGATATTTAAAATATGCTAGTTTTACTTATAAAAAGATCTTTTAATGAATTGATATTATTTTTTCTATTTACTGCGGATATCAGTTAAAAAATCCTAATATTGCATATGTGACAGACCCTTTCAACGTGGAACTTCGAGGAACATGAACTTTTTAAGACCCCAAATCAGATACGTTCTTCGTAATGAGGTACCCTGGAGAGGTATGGTTTCTACACCTCTATTCTTGGGCAGATGGTATCTGTGGTTCTCCAGATTTTCACTGAATTGTTTTTTCATAGCTGTTCAAGGCTAGTTACAGGCCCATAAATAGGGCACTTAAAACTGTTTATGTATCTCTGTTATCATATTTTGCAGACATCAACCTCCACTGAAAATTTGGTTTCTTATATTTTGCTGCACTAAATAAAAGGTTGACTAAATATATAAAAAATAGTTACATGATTCTCTGTTTGTGGTAAGAGAAGCCTGAGACAACTGATTTGCATGTTAATCATTTTAAAATTGCTAGAGTCATCCTTGGCTATCCGTTAAGTGTTTTTGATCTTGGGCATACTGGATTAAACTATGGGTGTCAGCAGAGGTGAAAATTGCCATATTCAACTTGATGAGGTGCTAACTGTATTGGTTTCTGGCTTAGTAGTGATTTTTATTTCATTGAATAAGAGGTTTAAATGCTGAGCTGTTTAAAATGTCTTATTCATTTCAGTGTATGTATTTATTTGAATGTGTTAGCCAGTGTAATCTATTCATGCATTCATCATAAATTAGTAAAGTCAGGTATTGTCTAGGTACATCCTGTTGAAAGACAAGGCTGGGTTTAACTGTTTGGGGGTAGGTATGCTTATGAAATGACACGTATCACTTTCTACTGAATTCAGTTGAATTGTGGAACTTATAGTCATAATGGAAGGTTGGTTAAAAGGTTAGTGCAGTCTTTTTATAAATTGCTACTTTTTTAAGAATTTTACTTTTTGTGGCTGGTGGCAATGGGATTATAAATGACTGTCATGATTTGATATAGCTGAGTTGAATTTTGGAATACATTTTACAGATAATGGCTATATTCTGGTGTTTAAGCTATGTAGATTTTGTGCAAGTCATCTGGTGAAACAGTCACCTTTGTAGGAAATGGCTGCCAGAAGAATTAATGAGACTTGTTTAGACTACACACTTGGATATAACAGGAAAGTGAACATTTTTACGTTTTAGAGATTTTTATTTAAACTGTGAATTATTTATGGTGTTTCTTGTGTTTGGTTTAATTACTGGAGAAATTTAAGTAGAAAGTATTTATATGATGTACTTCTTTTTTTCCATGCTGTATGGTTTGTATAGTGCAAAGCTTTGTATTATCAGTTTAATTTTGTACAGGTTGCTAGTTTTACGGAGTGTGTGTGTCTGTGTGCATGTGTGTGTGTGTGTGTGTGTGTGTGTGTGTGTGTGTGTGTGTGTGTGTGTACTCTACATACATTGGTAACTGGCTATATATACCCCAACCGGTTGGGAGTCTGATTTACCAGTAGACCTGACATGTTCTTTTTGCTTTACTCTGCAGGGTTTTAGCTGAACTGAGATGTGGCCATTGTTGAAGGTTTTAGTGTGTCTTATTAGTTATTTTTATACAATATTTACTCTGCTTTCCTTTTGAGGATAGTGACAGTAAGTTTAGTAATAGTTCTTGTGGGGGGGGGGGGGGGTGAAACCTGATTTCTGACTTCACCTGTGGTAGTGATTATGGCCATGTTTTATTTCTTAGATACTGGGTAGGGCGATGGTGTACTTTACCGGCTCACCTTCAGTTTTGCTCAGGAGTGGGCGTGGTCCAGATGAATGACGAGCGAACCTGTATATGAAATAAGGCATGACTGTCATGCCATGCATAATAACCACTGACATCATGCATGCAAACCAACAGGCTTGCTAACAATTATTAAAACAAGTTCATCAGAACTGCTGCTCATCTACATTCATTGTATGCATCATGCTAGGGGCTAACATGCAAAGCATGCCAATGTCTAAATATACCCTTCCTTTGGACGTTATTGTGTCACGCAGCATTATATGACTCTTGCTGGTGCTAATGGAAGGCAGTAGGTCTATGTGGTGGGGGGGTGTGGGGGGTGCAGTGCCCCCAAAGAAGTTGGTATATCCAAGTGGCAGGGGGTGTGGGGGGCGCAGCATCCCCACAGGGGTGCAGGGGGCTTGCCTCCTGCAAAAGCAAAGGGAAAACATGTAATTGCTGTTTCTCCTACAAGAAAGGACGTTGAAATCGCAATAAATTATTCACGCCTTTGATGTTCTTTTCTGGCTGGAAAACCACATCATGTTGGTTATTCATGAGAACAGTGACATGTCAATCAGCTGGGTTGGGGTTTGAGTGGTGCTTGCTACTGCGCATCTGGTGAGCCAGTCAAGTAAAATATCGCCCTGGGTGGGTTGTCCTGCTGGCTCAGTGGAAATAACATCCTCTTCAAAAAAAAATGGTTCCAGTAAGACACTGTGGTACATTCTTACAAGCCTGAGGGATCGTACAGGTTTGTGCACATTTTTTATGTTTTGAGGGATTATTTAAATCCCCTTTAGTTATTTATGTCAAGTCTTGAATTTGGGGTATGTGTTGTTAGGAATAAATAGGTGTAATGTATTCATTGTAGTTTTGTACTATATTTTATGCATAAGTAATGGGTTCATAGGTTTATACTAGCTTAGTGACTACCAGGGACAAGTCCAAAATCAGTGATAATTTTAAATATCACCAAATTTCACTTAAAAGTTAATAGGAGAATAACAGGATTTTCATCAACATGGATTTCCCAAAGACTAAGAACTTCCTCTTCTTTCGGCTGCTCCCGTTAGGGGTCGCCACAGCGGATCAACTGTTTCCATTTCCTCCTGTCCTCTGCATCTTGCTCTGTCACACCAACCACCTGCATGTCCTCTCTCACCACATCCATAAACCTTATCTTAGGCCTTCCTCTTTTCCTGTTACCTGGCAGCTTCATCCTTAGCATCTTTTTCCCAATATACTGTGCATCCCTCCTCAGCACATCCAAACCAATGTAATCTTGCCTTTCTGGCTTTGTCTCCACACCTTCCAACCTGGGCTGACCCTCTAATATACTTATTCCTAATCCTGTCCATCCTCGTCACACCCAGTGAAAATCTTAACATCTTCATCTCTGCCATATCAGGCTCTGATTCCTGCCTTTTTGTCAGTGCCACTGTCTCCAACCCATATAACATAGCGGGTCTCACTACACTCTTGTAGACCTTCCCTTTCACTCTTACTGGTACTCATCTGTTACATATCACTCCTGACACTCTTCTCCCCCCACACCATCCTGCCTGTACTCTCTTCTTCACCTCTTTTCCACACTCACCATTACTCTGAATTGTTGATCCCAAGTACTTAAACTCATCCACCTTCACCACCTCTACTCCCTGCATCCTCACCATTCCTCTATCCTCCCTCTCATTCACACACATATATTCTGTCTTAGTCCTGCTGACCTTCATTCCTCTTCTCTCTAGAGCATATCTCCACCTCTCCAGGGTCTCCTCCACCTATTTCCTACTCTCACTACAGATCACAATGTCATCTGCAAACATCATAGTCCACGGGGACTCCTGTCTGATCTCGTCTGTCAACCTGTCCATCACCATTGTAAATAAGAAAGGGCTCAGAGCTGATCCTTAATGCAATCCCACCCCCACCTTAAATGCATCCGTCACTCCCACCACTGTCACACTACCCTTGTACATATCCTGTACCACTCTTACATACTTCTCTGACACTCCCGACTTCCTCATACAATACCACAACTCCTCTCTAGGCACCCTGTCATATGCTAAGAACTAAGATATAATGCAAAGACTAAGAACTACGGAACTCAAATGTCTGACATCAATGACTGACTGTAATCTTCAGTGATTTACCAGAAAATCAAAACATATAACAAGATGGGTAATAATATGAGACAAAGTCAGAGATAGTGGAGAAGTATAAAGTAGTTAATCTTCAGTAATATTTTTCATTGTTTTTCAGTCTGATATGTTGTGATGTGGGTGGCCAGTTATTTCCACTGATACGTGTGGGTAATTTTGTTGTAGTTTTTTTTTTTTTGGTTAGTTTATTTGCCAAGTAAATTGGGTATACCAACTTATTTTGACAGGGAGGACTTGTATTACATAGGCTCATATCATGAGGCATCTTGCATACTGTTATATATTACACTTCCTTATTAATTTTTACTTTTGAAGTGAAAATGCTATATTATAGTATGGTATTGTATATTAGTAGGGTGTAGGCAGAGGCAACATTTGTAAGGACAAGGTCAAGCATAATATTTTTTTTTACTGACATTTGATTTCTGGGAAATTTTAGACAGCTTCTTCAAGGTAAATGTAAACTAATATAGTACATACATGTGAGGAAAAAATAACGTTGCTTATCTAGATAAATTAGGA
Source organism: Protopterus annectens (assembly GCF_019279795.1). Lineage (NCBI taxonomy): Eukaryota > Metazoa > Chordata > Ceratodontiformes > Protopteridae > Protopterus > Protopterus annectens. Next base: position 1,852,762,784 of record NC_056741.1, read on the forward strand.
AATGAGTGAAAAGGGGGGAGTAAGAAGGTGTAAGGTATGAATTGGAACTTGTTCATATTTAAGAATATTGTTATCCTGTGATTGAGCAAGAACAGAGACAGATTTGGGCTAAGAACTATTTCAGAATGTTTTTAATGGACTATAGCATGGAGTACATTTTATTGTTGAATAAAGGTCATCGTTTAGGTTACTTTGCATTTAATGACATCACTAAGAAATTTGGTGTTCAAAATACAAAAATTGCTGTATTTTACTGCTTACCAAAAACTCATAAGGGTTTGGATAACCTTGTTGGGAGGCCTATTGTCTCTGCAGAGAAATATTTTTTGAAATGTATCAGTGTTTTTTTATTAATATTTGAAAAAGAATGTTCTTAGCATTCCTTTATACATAAAGGATAGTTCAGATTTTTTTAATAAAATAAAGGGCTTTCAATGGAAGGATTCCATGTTTTGGTTATGCATAGATGTGAAAAGCCTTTATACAAATATTCAACATGATGTGGGCATTCAGGCTCTTTTTTATTTTCAGGGTGATTCCCCTATGTCTCATTTTGTTATAGATTTAGTAGCTTTTTGCCTAAAAAATTTTTTTTTTGTTTTCAGTGGGGAGGTTTTTCACCAACTGCAGGGTACGGCCATGGGGGCAGCTTTTGCCCCCATGTATGCCAATCTTACCATGGCCAAGTTTGAGTATGATTATATATATCCTCACACTTTCTATAGGTCTCATGTTTTGCTTTATTTGGGATTTATAGATGATTTAATATTTTTGTATGATGGTTCCCATAAGGATGCATTAAAAGTTGTTGAAAATCTGCAGGTTAATAAGATGGGCCTTGAGTTTTATGGTATACAGCTGGGAACTGAGGTAAACCTCCTGGATATTAAACTCGATAGTTTGAACTGAGAAATCATTTCTTGTATGGCAACAGGTGTCATCCCTCCATCTTATGATAGTATTGCCTTATAACAAGGTCCTTAGAATTCATAAACTCTGTAGTAGTGATGAAGTTTTTTACCAAGAAATTTTAGAAACTGAAAAGATGTTTACTGATAGGGGATATGATGTAGGCATAGTGTCAGAAGTAAAAAATAAAGTGATGTTACTTAAATGGCCTAAGAATGTGAATTACTTAGAGGCAATAATAATAATAATAGTCATCAGATGTCCTTTAAAAATGAAAATGTTGTAAATGGAAATGTTATTAATCTGAGGCATGAAATTCCTGAAAATGTTTATTTTGTCAGTTGTGGATATTGTTAAACAATTTTGGCCCATGATGTTTAGGGAAAAAGATCCAAGTCTGCTTCTGCCTAAACAGGTTATAGCTTCTTATAAAAGGTCTAGGAATTTAAAGGATATGGTAGTACATAGCTATTTTGAGTTACCCAATGTTAAATGAAATAGAGAAGTGAATTATGTTGTTGGTACGGTTTCTTGCAAAAAATGTTCTATATGTACACATATTGTTAGCTCCTTCATCAAAATTAATGGATGTCCTTTTACTGTTAAAAGAAATTTTGATTGTAACATGTAGGTGTTATTTATGCTCTAAAATGTGGATGCAACAAGTTTTATATTGGAGAAACTAGTAAAAGTTTCAAAGTACGTTTTCAAGAACATGTGAGGGACATTAGAAATGTGAAAGTGGAGAGCCCTTTGGGCAATCACTTTTCTGAATTTCACAATTCTAACCCTGAAGGAATTTTAGGCTTTATCTTGGAAAAGGTGGAAATATTGATGGGTGAAAATGTAAGTTTAAAGGATAAATGTCTGAGGAAAGAAACTATGTATATTCTTAAGTTTAATACCTTGGAACCCATAGGGTTAAAAAAAGAATGCAACTGGAAATATGTAATTTAATTATTTAATTGATTAATTAAATTATTAGCAGTGGGATGGATTATTACTTTTTTTGTATGTAAACATGTGTTTTAGTAATGTTTTTTACTCTGTGAAGGCCTGGTAGCCGACGTGCTAAGTGTAATAAATAATTTTTTTACCAGCGTTGCTCTGTGATTGTGGCTGTTGTTGCTAGTGGTATTTTTTGTCTTTTTTATTTTGGTGGTATTTGTGTAAATTGGGTATACCAACTTATTTTGACAGGGGGGACTTGTATTACATAGGCTCATATCATGAGGCGGGTCTATATTATAACATCTAAGTTTTTAAACATCGAATGTTATAATATTGAACCCGTAATGTCGAACGCTGAAAACAGCGAAGGTGCAGGACACCGAATTCTTTCTCAGGAAAAGAATTCAGTGGGCTGTTGCTGTGGCTTCGCTGTTTTCAGCGTTCGATATGTTGGAACGTTACGGGTCGGGTTCAGGTAAGTGTGCGACTGTGTGTAGGTTAGGGTTGGGGTGGGTTAGGTGAGTTAGGGTTAGGGAGCAGGTCAGATAAGTGTGTAATTGTGTGTAGGTTAGGGTTAGGGGGCGGGTTAGGTGAGTTAGGGTTAGGGCGCAGGTCAGGTAAGTGTGCAGTTGTACGGACGTTAGGGGTTGGGTTAGGGTTAGGGCACGGGTCAGGTAAGTGTGCGATTGTGTGTAGGTTAGGGTTAGGGGTGGGTTAGGTGAGTTAGGGTTAGGGCACGGGTCAGGTAAGTGTGCAGTTGTGCGTAGGTTAGGGTTATGGGCGGGATAGGTGAGTTAGGGTTAGGGCACGGGTCAGGTAAGTTTGCAGTTGTGTGCAGGTTAAGGGGTGGGTTAGGTGAGTTATAGTTTGGGAGCGAGTCAGGTAAGTGTGTGGTTGTGTGGACGTTAGGGTTAGGGCGCGGGTGAGGTGAGTGTGCAATAGTGACGGACCTTAGGGTTAGGGTTGGGTTAAGGTAAGTGAATAGCTAGTAGTGTATGTAAAGTTTAGTTTAGGTTTAGGTGTAGGAATTTAAGTATATGTGTGTGGATTGCTGTTTTTTGTGTGTGTTTGTGTTATGTGTAAGTTTCTTGGAATAGTGATTTGTTTTCCCTGGGAAAAAATTCGGTATTCTGACTGTTCGATGTTTTCAGATTTCGGTGTCTGGGGTTCGATATTGTAACATTCAATGTTTAAAAACTTCAATGTTATAATATAGACCCTCATGAGGCATCTTGTATACTGTTATATATTACACTTCCTTATTAATTTTTACTTTTGAAGTGAAAATGAAATATTATAGCATGGTATTATATATTAGTAGGGTGTAGGCAGAGACAGCATTTGTAAGGACAACGTCAAGCATAATATTTTTTTTTTACTGACATTTGATTTCTGGGAAATTTTAGACAGCTTCTTCAAGGTAAATGTGAACTAATATAGTACATACATGTGAGGAAAAAATACCGTCGTTGCTTATCTAGATAAATTAGGAAATGAGTGAAAAGGGGGGAGTAAGAAGGTGTAAGGTATGAATTGGAACTTGTTCATATTTAAGAAAATTGTTATCTTGTGATTGAGCAAGAACAGAGACAGATTTTGGCTAAGAACTATTTCAGAATGGTTTTAATGGACTATAGCATGGATATAGGTAAGGAGTTCTAGGCATTAGCAACATGGTATAAAATTAGACCATGCCCAGCAGACTTAGATTCATAGGTTCCTAGGTCCTAGGCTAATGGCCCTAGAGCCTTTATAAGCCTAGACCATATAAGTGCCCACACAGTGCCTCTATCAAGTAGAGCCACAGGAGTGATCCCCAGGGTGAACTTTCTATTTTCCATCCACTCATCAAGACTTCTCTTGAAGAAGGCCAGAGAGGTGCTCTGCTTGACATGTACGGGAAGTCTATTCCAGAGCATGGGCAGTCTGTGGGTTATGAACCTGTCCCTCTAGCATATTCTGTTGATTGTGATAATGTGGTTGGGGTCTCTGGAGTGTGAGGTGCAGAGGGATTGGTATTTCTTTAGATGTAGCATTTCTAACAGAACTGGGTCAGACATGGCTTTTAGTAGACGATATGAGACAGAGAATAGCTGGAGTTTTTTTTGAGTCTGTCCATGTAGGACGTGTTTAAGGCCTAGGATCTTCTTTGTAAGGTACTTTTGTGGCCTCTCCAGCTGTTGCAGGTGTCTAGTGAGGTACACGCCAAATGGGGCATTATAATCTATGATTGGTCTAATGAGGGAAGAGAAGAGAGAAACAATGACCTCTTTCTTCCTGGATGCAAAACCCTTGCTAATGACATGTGCCACACAGAAGAACTTTCTGACCACAGTGGCAATGTGGTGGTCGAAGAAGAGGTTGCTGTCAACCTGTGTCCCCAGATCACTTATAACTCCTTCAGTGTTCAGTGGACTACCATCGATGTGATAATTAGTGAGATGATGACGCATTTTTTGGCATTAAGCATAAGGCCATAATTTTAACACCAGTCATTGGTCTCAGTGAAGCCTTTCTGTAGGATGTCTGCATCAAGTTGGAAGTTAATAATGGCTCCCAGCTTGCAGTTGTCTGTGAACTCGGTTAGCCAGAGTCCCACCGTGTTGGCCTGGACTTCTGAGAAGTAGATACCAAACAGGAGAGGACCCAAGACCGATCCCTGTGGGACTCCACTCATGACTGGTCGGCAGTCTGACTTGGAGTCCGCTACTTTCACACTATGGGTTCTATCTGTGAGCCAGTTTGCAACACACCTAATGATATTGATTTTGATGCCTAGTTTGGTGAGTTTATCAATAAATCCTGAGTGAGGAATGGTATCAAAGGGCTTGGCCAGATCAAGGCACATTGTATGAACTGCCTTACCCTCATCCACAGCTCTGGTGACTGACTCAAAGAAGTCAACCAGGTTGATGAGGCGTGATCTACCTTTCACAAAATTAAACTGCGTGGGGTCAAGAGTTATGGAGATTCCCTATATCTTTGTTAATTAGGTCCATGATGATGTGCTTCATAGCCTTACATATCAGACTTGTCAAGCTAATGGGGCAATAATTTCCAGGGTCTGTAGTCGCTCCTTCTTTATGGAGAGGGATGACTGTAGCAGTGCACCATTCAGAAGGGACAAAGCCTGAGGTGAGGATGAGAGTGAACAGGGCACACAGATGTGGTGCTATTTCACTTTGTAATTCATGTAGAACACAGCCAGGGACATTGTTGGGTCCCATGGAAGCTGTATTATTTGCCTTGGACAATGCAGCTTTAACCTGTGCTGCAGTAATGCTGGGTGTCTGGCATTCTTCCGGTACTGAGATTGGTCCTGGGGGGGGGGGGGGGGGTAAAGTCAGCACTGAATCTGTTGGCCAGTATGTTGGCAATATCTGTTGGCACAGTATAGGAGGTACCATTGTGTAGTAACTCATAGCAAATCTGGGTATTGCCGTGGAGGTTCTTGTTATAACTATAGAAGGCTTTGTGGTTGTTTTTAGTGTCTGCCACAATTCTGCCTTCATAGCTGGCTTTGTAGGTTTTGATGAGGGATCTCAACTTTTTGTTGAGGCTAATAAGGGAATTTTTCCATTCTTGGGACTTCACCTTTTTCTACAACAGTTTCTTCCTTCTGTTGTAGAGTATATTAATGGTAGGGAACCACCAGATTGGCTTCCTTTTGCTGGAGGAGAGCGCCTTAGTTCTGTTCGGTATGGCTAGTTCCATGGATTTATGTACATGTTCATACAGTGCACTGGTGTATGATTTGGCAGTCATGCATTTATTTTCCATTGACATGAGTGCCATGAAGTTACCCACCTCTGCACCTCTGTTTTTAGGAGTCCAAAGTCAGCTTGGAGAAGCTTTACATAGTGGATACCTTTGCGTGGGGTGTGGGTGAGATGTGGATTTCCATGGTGATTAGTTTGTGGTCGGATCTAACCAGGGAGGAATTGACTCCTGGTATAGAGCAATGGTTGCCAGTGTTAGTAATAACTAGGTCAAGGATGTTGCTTCCTCTAGTGGGGGTAAGAGTGAGCAGGTCCAGGGCACTGGAATTGATGAATTCCAGGAAGCGTTGGGCCAGTGCATTGGTGCATTAGTAGTTTTCCCAGTTGATGGAGGGGTAGTTGAAGTCATCTAGTATGAGAGTGTTGGGTTGGATCTTAATAGTTTCCAGGGTGCTTAGGAATGTGGAATGAGAGTTTTGGGACATGGTGTTAGGTTGTACCCTAATATTTTCCACTGTATCAAGAAATGAGGAGTGGGAATCCTGGGGCATGGTTGAGATCTGCAGCAAGCTACAATTTGGATTGCGGTCTTGCCCAGAGTTAATTGCACTTGGATAATCTCAGATGCATTATGCTGAGCAACTAGCCTGGAGGTGTGGATATCCTTAATGAATATGGACATGCCTCTGCCTTTAGTGTTTTGGTCCAGGTTAGGTGGCCCAAAGGAGTGGTATGAATTATAGCCTGGTAATGCAGTTGTGCTCTCTGGCGCCTTGAACCAGGTCTCTGTCACTGCACAGATGTCGATGTTCTCCATTTTAAGGAGTGCCTTGTGTGAGTGCATTTTGAGGTTTAGACTTCTAGCATTGAGTAGCATTACCCTCAGATTTTGCTTGCTTGTACCTGTTATGGTGGTGAATTTGTCATTTGAACCTTGCCTAAGAAAGGCAGTATAGGGGTGGCAAGCCAGTTTCTGGAATCCCAAGGGTGACAGGTGCAGGCCATCTCCGTCAAAGTATCGTGGTTTGTTAATCATGTCATCCCAGGCAGACAGATACTGTATCCCCTTAGAATGATACCAGAAGCTTAGCCAATTGTTGAAGTCAATAATTTTGTCCTTGTACTGTGGTATCATTCTGGGTGATGCCAGGATGCTACTCAGGGCTAGGGTCATACTTGCCTGGGCTACAAGATCGGACACCTCCTCCATGTCTCTTTTCATGTAGTTCAGGGAGGTACATCTCAGGTCATTCACACCAACATGGACAATGACAGAGTCATATTTGTACTTGTTGTGGAGTTATTGTGAAGCATTATGTGGTGGATCCTGGCACCCGACAGGCAGCTGACAGTAACTTTCTCCTTGTTTAGCCTGGTGAATGGAACATCAGTGTGCCTGACTCTATGACAAGAGTGTTGGGCATGTTGTTATGCCTTATGGGCTGTGGTTGAGTGGCACACTGAGTTTATGCGCTATGTGTCATTTGGGTTGTGTTGGGGGGGGGTTGCTTGCGTTTTTGCTTTGGAGGTCCCTGTTGCTTGGGTAGTGTTTTATTGAGAACCTCCGTGAATGTAGGTGTGTGCTTTGTGTTTCTGTGTGTGTGTTTTGGTGGTGTAGGTTTTGAGGGACTATGTGATGAGTGTGGTGTGGTGCAAGTGTTTACCTTTTCCTCTTGACTGTCTAGTCCAGTCTTGGGTGAAGAGAGCTTTGCTTCCAGTTTGGCTATATAAGTGCATCTCTCACAGGTTGTAGTCTTGGGTGGTAGGAGGAGAGGGTTGTCTGTGTACATGAGGCAATTGCTGCATTGCCCCAAGATGCCCAGGTTCATCAGGTAGACAGGATAAAACACCGGGAGCTGACCCTTAGACATGCCTGAATAGGTAGGTAGGATAGTAGATAGTTTAGAACCCCCATAAAACTCCAGACCTGTTAAGAACCTTGCTAAGGCCAAATACCTCAAACTAAGTGATTGCGTATTAAATTCCTAAACCCCTCCAAACCCGGATGCCACTGAGGCATACTATGAGCTGTACACAAAAGCGCTGCACAACCACATTCATAGCTGCATAGAGAAGGCAGTACCTGTCCGAGTAAAACCTAGGATTACTGGCAAAAATAAACCACCCTGGTGGACCCCCCCCACCATAAATAGGAAGAAAGAACAGACAAAATAGTGCAGAAAGGCACTCTCCTTTCTAAACAAACAATTTATAGAGCTGGTCAAATCTGCCAAAGCAAGCTATGAGGCAAAGATAGCCTACCAGGTGAAAGATAACCATAAGGCTTTTTTATTATTTTGTAACCTTAGGGGAAACGCTCAGCAATGTGGCAAGTTAATCATGAATGGCAACTCTTACACCCAGACTGAAATTATAGCACACCTGCTGGCCGACAAGTCCAGTTCATAGTTTTCACCTCCTTCTCCACCCAAAGAAATACCCACAACCATCTCCCTACCAGACATTAATGAGGGAACAAGTCATTACTGTGCTAGCTAAAGCCAAAAACATAGACTCCATGGGTCCTGACAGTATTCCAGGATGCTTGTTAAACAGCTTAAAACAGAATCTATCAGGGCCACTTGAAACACTCTTTAACCACAGCCTCTGGCTGGGCTTTGTCCCAGAAGAATGGAGGACTGCAACTGTCATCCCTCTGCTTATGGGAGCCCCATCAACTGACCAAGGCAACTATAGACCCATAAGTTGGAAAGAATTATTATTGACATAATCAATAATAACGTAGGAGCTCTCCGAACATTGGACCAGACCCAACTGGCTTTGTTAAAGGGAGGTCTTGCCTGCTGAACTTGGTGGACTTCTTTGAGAAAGTCACCAGGGCCATGGATTAGGGTAAAACTGTACACACCAATTATCTAGACCTGCTCAAAGATTTTGACACAATTCCCCACTCAGGGATCATAAATAAACTTACTGAGTTAGGCATAAACCTCTACATCGTCAGATGGATAGCAAGCTGGCTCACTGACAGGACACATGTTGTTCGGATAGGTGAATCCACCTCTGATAAGGAACCTGTTACTAGTGGTGTCCCACAGTAGTCAGTGTTGGGACCTTTCCTGTTTGGTATATACTACTCTGAAGAGAAACCTAATGTTGGGGACCTCTGGCTCACCAATTTCACCAATGATTTTAAGCCGGGAGGAATCACTGAATCCCCAGACAATGCTGACATCCAACAAATAGGTCTAAAAAGGACAAATGACTGGTACCAAAATCATGGTTTTTGATTAAATGCTAAAAAATGCATAATGATACCCCTTGGTAAATCAGATATCCCTGCCAGTTATAATACTGACAGCACACCCCTAAATGTAGACCCAGTGGTGAGGTACCTAGGAACACAGACAGATAGTAACCTAAACTTTGACCACCAGATAGCTATGGTATGGTTCAACTTATAAGTAAAGGCGTGGCATCATGATCAAAGGAAGTCATAATGCCATTGTACTCAGCCCTCATCAGGCTTATAATTGAGTATATTGCTCCCTTCTGCATATACCTAACCTAGCACTCACACAAATTGGAGCAGCCCCAGAGGTTTCTCACTTAAAAAAATACAAAGCATAAGACACATGTCTTATGCTGACTGACTAAAGGCCCCATCTCTTTACATAATTGAATATTGTTTATTGAGACGTGACTTATGCCTGACCTACAAGGCATTCTCTTATCCAGCCCTTATAAAAATGTTACATATTTGCAAGAAAACTTATACAAGGGTTGCACGTTCCATGGACTTGAACCTTATTTAGGACTCTAACAGAACTTGCAGGAAAGACAGATTCATATACTAAAAGCTACCTCATCTATGGAACAGACAAAACCAAGCCCATTCTTCACTTTCTTGAAAAAGAATTCAAATAAATGGATGGGGGACTGTAAGTTCACTCCTGAGGTACTTCCCATGTCCCTTATGGAACGAGGCAGTCTGTAAAATGACTAAGGGCTCCAACACCCGGAGACTACCCCATCCCATATCTGGTGAATTAAGATACAATACTGTCACATCCTGGGTATTATTTGCTTGGCTTGTAAAGCCTCTTGTGCAATTAGCTTAGTAATCACCTGTGAACCTATATATCTAAATACACACACACAGACACAAATTTGAATGTGGGTACATTCAGATAAATGGCATGCATGTCACCGCATACAGTTTTTACAATTATTCTGTGCAGGTGCTGGAATTTGACTTTTTTAAAATAAGCACATTTATAGTTAAACACATAGAGACGTGTGTGTGTGTGTGTGTGTGTGTGTGTGTGTGTGTGTGTGTGTGTGTGTGTGTGTGTGTGTGTGTGTGTGTGTGTGTGTGTGTGTGTGTGTGTGTGTGTGTGTGTGTGTGTGTGTATATATATATATATATATATATATATATATATATATATATGGATTTACTTCACATTAGTGGAATCCCAGATTACCAACTCCCAGTTTACTGTGATGGCAATTGGAATTTGCCCCCTGGTGTAAGCCTGTTTATAGATGGGCCTCAGACCAAAAGAAGTCACTTACAATGAGAGCAAGCCTTACAGCATCAAGGCAGACTTACATGAAAACAACTGCTTTGAAATCTAACCCACAGTTTTATTTTTTTCCTTTGAGAATGCTTGGGTGTGTAAGTATTTTTATTTACTTATTCATCTACTTACTTATCTACTAAATTACTTTTTTTTTTTGTCGGGTTCCCACTTTCTTTGATGGTGGTGGAAACCTTCTGAAAACTGGTATACAATTCCCAAAACTATGGCTATACCCCTCTATACAAATTCATGTAAGTTCAACAAGCTGTTACATCATGCTATGACAGGCTTCTCCTTTGGCAGGAACATGGATACACTTACTGGTCCTATGTTTCTTCCTCTTCATGTACCTAAAAGGAAAAAATAAGTAAATACATAGCCCTTGCCTGAACTGTAGACTCAGTCTGCTCCTCAGCCATTGGTGGGTGACTTTACAGTGGCCATAGCTTGTCACCACTGACTAGTTTCACCACAGTCTTTTAGAATAGCCCTTTTTGGCACCATGGACCTGGGGTAAGCATACATTCTGTGGCTGATGCAGGGTCCATACTGGGTATGGGAGAACTGTCAACATCGGGCATGGAAGTTTCTCCTGAAGGTTTTTCCCAGGGTGGCCAGGGTAGGAGATTTGTTTTCTGGTTTGAACTGTCATCCATTCAGTTGGTCTCCTTCTAGGGTTGCCCCTAGGAAAAACAAAAGGTTAAACATATTTTATCTCAAGACAGTGGGTATGTTAATAAAAATAAATTACTTAGCTTGCAGCCCCTGAAATCGTGAGGATGTTTTATTGGAGGATTCTGATGACAAGGATAGGGATTCTCCAGTGTTTTCCTCACAAACACATGACTCTGGTTCTGAAGAGATTGGTTCCTTTACTACATACCTTAGTCAAGTTGCTCTTCAAAGCAATAATTTGCATATAACGGATTTTAACATTTTTATTGCATATGTAATGAGCATTGAATTTAAGTCATATGACTACCTTAAGTTGTTTTTTTCTTTCTCACTATTAATATCTATCAAATTTTATGTCTTCAGTTTGCTATGCTACCTGTATATAAAACTAAGTATCGTGGCACTCTTATTGTATACAATGTCACTACCTGCTACTATTGTAAGAACTGTCTTCTAGAAGCACTGTTATACAAGATTATTGGTCTTGTCTCCCACTTGACCAATTTATTCGGTTCTAGTATTTTTACCATTATGAATGTCTGTTGCTATTTTTTCTTTATTATATCATACAATTTTCTTTCTAACAAAATAATTTACTAACAATAGAGCTTTTCTCCACGAGCCTCTGCTGAAAAACGGTTTTATGCCCATTCAGACTCTCCCGGTAAACAAATGTAAAATAAATAAATATAAGGCCGACTAGTAAACAGGTAACACTTTTGTGGGGATCTTTACCTTGCACTGGAAAAGTTAATTATGTCTACATTTGAACCAGCTCTTCTGGCTATTTTTGGTTCATTACTTTTAGATTGTTTCCCTTACTGCTGTGACATCTACAACACAGTATCCCGATTGAAAGTGCTGTACTTTCTGTTCCTTTTCCTTACACATTCTGATTATTCCCCCCCATCAGCAGTAATGCTTCCTGTACTATTCACCTTTGGACATCTCCCATAATTCTTGTGCCCTTTTCCCATATAACAATAGGATGCATCACTGCAACAAACTGAAAGACATATATATGTATGTGTCTTAAACCTGAATGTAATGTTATGTATATATAACTTTGAAAATAATGTTATGTTTTGTAAAGTGTTTTATAATAAGTTAGTAGTATATGTACTAAATGCCGGTATTGCTTATGACTGTATTCCGCTTGAAACTAGCATTTACTAAATGGTCAATGTGCTTTTCTCCCTGGGCCTCTGCTGAAAATGGACATATATCCAGTCGGACTATCCCGGTCAACAAATGTAAAATAAATAAATAAAATATGTAAAAAGTACCTCAATGAGCAGTTACATTAGCAAATGAACAGCACTGCTCCAGACCATACAATAAAATACATCCACTGCATCTGTTTCCATCATCATTAAATCAAAACAACCAAGAAACTATGTTGCAGAAAATATTTTAAAAAGTCCACTGTTGTGCCTGCCTGTAACAAAAAGTAGCTCATATAAGCAGTACCTACATTTCAAAGAATGCTAAAGCGTTCCTATCAGCATGGGGCGGCAGATAAAAGGAGCACACAGAGGAAACTGTTAGCATTTCCTGAAGTGTTAGTTACCCTTCCCCCAAAGTACTGAAACCCGAGCTCATAGATTAAAAGCTGCCTGAATGTAAACAAAAAGAGCACATGACCTACCATCTTAATCAAAACAATCAGACCAGCAGAGAATCTTGATACTCTCCCTTTAAGGATTACCAGTTCCTTGTTGTTGTGTGTTCGTATGTGGGATTAAATTTTGGATTTAGATGGAATCTAATGTGGTTTCAAGATGGATAACTAAATGTAAACAGAAGGCATCCCAACCAGGAACCAGACTGCAAACTCATGTGGTGTGATGAAACGTTACTTTCTTGTGGAATATGGTTGGATGATGGTATCGTTACAGTCATCTCATGATTAGTAAAGAAGCAAGTGAGAAATTAAATTTATGTATTTACCTCTACAGCAACAAATGTACTCCACATACAAGTCTCTTTCATCACATAATTCTTTTATCCTACTGCTTTTGTTAATTATTTCTGCTTTGGATGTTTTACACATAATTTTACTTTTCCACGTATAGGTAAAAACAATCTAGTACCAAAAAGAACTCATTTTTACTTGTCATCTCATGATTAGTAAAGAAGCAAGTGAGAAATTAAATTTATGTATTTACCTCTACAGCAACAAATGTACTCCACATACAAGTCTCTTTCATCACATAATTCTTTTATCCTACTGCTTTTGTTAATTATTTCTGCTTTGGATGTTTTACACATAATTTTACTTTTCCACGTATAGGTAAAAACAATCTAGTACCAAAAAGAACTCATTTTTACTATTGCACATTTTATAAATGACTCTGATAAAGGATGGACCATGAGTTTTCAAAGTAAAACCTCATAAAACTAAACAATCTACCCATTAAAACTCTGGGTGAAATGGCTTCTAACTTCATTTTTTTGCTTGAAGCAAGTCATGCACACATACCATATATAGTAGACTTTGCCCCAAACCCCTTAGTTATGGGTCTGTGTTCAGTCATCGAATGGAAAAGCATCAAATGTCATATTTCATCGAACATGCTGGTCATCGAGCCATTGAGTAAGATCACATTATGGTAAGGATTAGGAAATGTACCCTTTCCCCACTGTAGTGCAATGTGGTGTATATAATTAGTGGGGGGGGGTGCAGCCCCCCACAAGATGAGTTTCGCTGAACGGCATTTCGATGTAATGCTGTTCAGATATTTTTCCATTCAATGATAGAACATAGACCCCTTAGTTATATACTAATCATACAACTGCAGGGAAACAAGAGAATAAGCCTTTAAAGTGTGTTAAAAAAAGAATGCATTGTGATCTCACAGAAAAGCTGACCTATATTGACTAGTAACACTGGGAGTTAGACGTGAAGAAGAGTTGCTATTCATCAAGAGTTAGAACTTCCTCTTGAAAGGTGAACTGATTTTTTTGAAGATACTTTTATTTATTATTTTTGTATATTTTTTGTTATTTTATTTTTTTATTTCTATTTTTTGATTTACTAAGTGCTATGATTGGTTTGTTTTTGTCTGCCCCCTTCCTACTGGAAATGTCTTAGGTTTTTAGTGGACTCACTTAATTTATTGTTTAACTTCTATTTTGCTTTTTGAGAATCTTATAAATTTTATGGCGCCTTGAGTGGTTCAGCTGGTATGAATGCTTGCGGTATTATATATATATATATATATATATATATATATATATATATATAGATATAGATATATTTATCATAAGGGCCTCATTTTTAACCATTTAAATATTTTGTTTGAACATTAGAAGGATTAAGTGACAGTTCAAAATGATGGTGTTATATTTTTTATGTTGATGTGGCCTTCCAGTGGAACTGTAATTTATTATTTTGTCTCCATGTTTTGGTGAGTTGAATAGGCTTCTTGGTAAACTAGGTCAAAAGTTTTCATACCCTTGGTTTCTAAGATGGAAGAATGTGGATGTGTGTTGACAAAGACAGCTTTTTTATAGTTTTTTTTTTCTTCTGTTTTGAAGCATTGTGTGTCGCAGCTGCAGTGTTAGCATCTGTATTTAGAGGGGGAACTTCTCAGTTGACACTGTAATTTATTTAAAATTTCTTATTACATTTTTATGGCTTTGTTTGCTTTGGATTTTCCATAATAGCCTTTTTTTTCTTTCTCTCTTTGTCTGTTGGTGAGGTTTTAAGTTTTGTGCTTTTCCATATTTTTCATAATATTATCATATTTAGTTAGCAGACACTTTGTGCTGCAGTACTGCTTTATTAACATGAACATCCTTAGAGTTTTAAATGTTAAACACACTTCTTATATGTTTTGATGCTGCTGAACTTTTTGGAGTTTACTGTAGGTTATTTTGTTCTCTGCATCTTAATTTGTTATGGAGTTGCAACAGTCAGTTTTTATTTTAATTATAATACTTTCATTTTTGCATAATTTAGATATTTTTATTATAATTTTTGTTGTCTCTCACAGAATTAAAATTGCTTTATGTGGCATTTTTATTATGGTGCGATTTTTTTTTTTTTTTTTTTTGCTATTGTAGGAAAGCTGATCACTGTTGCTGTTATATTAAAGTACATCTTTGATAGTGAATGGAAGCATTTAATAAATCTTGTCTTCCAGTGTAATTCATTTAACCTTTTATCGCTCTGTCCTCCATTTGCCCTAATTCTTTCAGTACTTTTTTTCATAACCTCTTTAACTTCTGTCTGAATTCTTCCTAAACTAATTGTTTTGGTGCAGTATTCCAATGGACCACAGCTCTCTGAGAAGATTTTTCTTCTGAGACCTTGGCAGAAGTTAATAACTGCACTCTCTTGCTTGTACCATCTTCTGTCTTCTATGTCATTCCTAGTCTTCTTGAGCCATTCACATCTTCTTGACCTGATGTTCAGCAGCCCATCTGCATCCCTTCTGATCTTTGCTGAGGTAAGCCCTGATTCTCTGCATTCTGAGAATACCTTTTCCTTCCATATTCGTATTGCTTTCTTTTGGATTCATTTCACCATTTGTAAGTTATGGCCTTGAGTAATACATGATGTACTCATGGTGTTCTTAGCCTGTTGTATCACTATTGTTAACTTCTTTTTTTTTTGGACTGTATGCTTCTGAGGATGTACTCCAGTATTCTGTTTTCTGATGGAAAAGCAAACTTACTCTGTTCATGATGTGTAATGTTCTTCTATGGCACTGCAGCTGCAGTCTTTTTGCCTTCCTAATCAAACTTTTTTAGTCCTTCCTTAAACTTTTTCTCCCTTAATTCTGCAGTGAAGTTTGTGTCATCCACAAAAGAGACCAGTTCAATATTCCCTCAGATATGTTTGAGATAAACCCAATGTGAAGTCTTAAACACAGCAGGAATATTTCAATAATAGATTTTCCAGTTCAAATGTTTCACAAGGAAAAAGATTCATCTTAAATTTTTTGAAGAACTCTTATTTAGCAATTGTAAAACATATCTTTTTTTGTCCACAGAACAGTACATTTGACACACTGTTTCCGGACACCAAGTGGAAGTTGATCGAATCACCTTGTATACAAGGTAAGGCACGTTTCAGAGAATAAGAAATGGAATTGTGTATTCTAAGTTAGTATTTCAACAATAAATGAAATGTTTTATATACAATGAGGTTTGTGAATTATATATTTTATTTATTTATTTTTGTTAAGGTAATTCACTTTAAAGCAAAACATTTTGTGTTGTATAATTCATTTTTGCTCCAATGAAAATAAAAAGGATTTTAATTCACAGCAACTTTTTACCAAGTCCTCACTAGATTGTACTGACTACCTAGTAAGAAATTTTGATTCACATTGAATCACACCTGGAAGCTGTTTAAATGAGCAGTGGTATTAACTGTTTATTCAAATGCTTAAGCAACACAAACTGATACCAGTTTATGAAGCAGCCAAACATGTGCCCTTTCGATTGTTTGTTACTGTTAGCATGCAGGGTGCTGCTATCTTTACTATGCAATGCAAGGTTCTTTGCCAGATATAGGGAGGTAGTAACTTGCAGAGAAATGTGTGAGGATATTTAATAGAAAATTAAAAAGAATGGTAAGTATATGTCTCCATATTAATCTTAATTATAAAATGTAATTTATTTAAATGATAATATTACATATTACTGCCATTTGAAAGCTACGTAGCAGCTACTGAGAACCTCCTTTCCTCTCTGAGAACATTTAGTCAGCAAGATATGTTTATACTAAAAGTTCACAACTGGGTATTGCAGTGATGAATGAGAAATGTTTAAGTGGTAAGAGTAACACAACAAAGGACATCAGAGAGAATGCATGTTTGACAAAAAAATACACACACACACACACACACACACACACACACACACACACACACACACACACACACACACACACACACACACACACACACACACACACACACACACACACACACACACACACACACACACACACACACACACACACACACGCACAATTATGGTCATGTTATTGCTGTAAGTATGTAATGAGACATAATGCTTTTCAATGGTGGCTGGTGACTTCAAATCAAAGGGGGGCTGTAGGAAACAGTTGAATGGGTGGGGCGAATGGCAAGGGGTGTGCCCAACTAAAAGGGGTGGAGCTATGGTACAGTGGGATAAATGCTGGACATGCTTACTAATGTACATAAAATAAATGCTCAGTCACTATGGCACATACTGAATACTCTACACAGCACACATTGTTACATGTATATGCAGGTTGGTTTGAAGACTTACCTCTGCAGTATGCTGCAAATAGTACTTCGTACTCTGTTTTTGCACCTGATGAAAACTGTGGTCTGGTCTGGAACACATCAGGTCATACTGGATTTCTTTTTCCCCCCTTTTTCATGGAGGCTCAAAAGGGACAGTTTAAAGTTTCCCAAGCAAACTCTATTCACGTGACCCCAGCTGGTTCCAAATAAGTGCTTGTAGTCTTCTCTTTTGGCTGCTCCCGTTAGGGGTTGCCACAGTGGATCATCTGTTTCCATTTCTACCTGTCCTCTGCATCTTGCTCTGTCACACCAACCACCTGCATGTCCTCTCTCACCACATCCATAAACCTTATTTATTTTATTTATGTATTTCCAGTTTGATTACCGGGGAAGTCCACTGGGTCATGGTGACCCATTTTCAGTGGAGGCCCAGGGAGAAAAGCTCCAAGATACATAGTACAGATTAAATACAAAAATACAAGGATGTCAGTCTTACATAATATAGAACAGTCACAAGTAAGTACCTTGAAAATATGCATAATCAGCAGAAAAGCATTGAGTGTGGACTTACTGTTTATACATTTTCTTTAGTGTGCACACTCAGATATTAGGTGTGAAGATATTTTATATACATACTTTTAAGTAAAATTAGTATACACTATACATGCACAATTTCGGTATAGAAATTAGTAATGGAAAGCTATATACAATATTTACATTGTTGAATCATATGAAATAAGTAGCTAATAGAGAAAGGAGAGCAAAGAAAATGCTTGTGGGAGTATAGCTGAAGGAGAGTTATTGAGGGCTTAGGAACCTGAGAGGGAAAACCCCCAGGGGAATGTACTTAAGATGATTAGGTTGGATGGCGGCAGCTGCATTTCTGTTTTGTAGCCAGGTGTTTGGTAAGATGAGTTTTGAAGTTTTCTGAGTTTGGGATGGTTCTTAGATAGGGAGGAAGGGAATTCCATTTTTTTGCCTAGAGAGACAGCGAGGAGAAGTTGGCCTGCTGTACTTTTGGGTTTGGGGATAGCAATTAGGTTTTGATGTTTGGATCTGAGAGTTCTATTGTGGTGTAAGGGTGGGAGGATATTAGTTAGCGCTGGACATTTAGTTGGGTGATGTACAAGTCTGTGTGTAGTGGTGAGTTGGAGGAAGTCTAAGTAGTTAGGGAGTTCAAGCCACTTTAGGGATCTTAGGGTAAGGCAGTGATGGGTAGAAGGTTTAGATTTTGGTAGCAAATTTTGAGATTTTATTAGCAGTTTTCTAGTTTGGAGGAAATAGAGGAGGACAAGTTAGTTAACAGGGGGGCTCCATATAATAAGGAAGTAGATGGTAGTAATGGGAGTAGATAAGTGGTGGCTATAGTATTCCTAGTAGTATAAGAGAGGAAGTGATTGTTCCTATACAGCATACCTAGCCTTTGGTGGGTTTTCTTAATATTTTGTTGAATATGGATATCGAACTTGAGATGTTCGTCAATAGTAATACCAAGTAGTTTAGTGGAAGGAACCACTTCTATAGGTGAGTTAGGTTGACTTAGGACTTTGAAGGCATTTTTGTTGTAGGAGTATGTCTTTGTGGGAGGGAATAGTAGAGAGGTGGTTTTGGCGCATCAAATTTTTGGTGGTTGAGAAGGCAGTTTGGGTTTTAGACAGCAATTCTGAGAGGTTAGAGGCAGAGCAGACTAAAGTAGAATCATCTGCATATTGAATAATTTTGGCATCGGGAATGGCAGTATGAAAGCTGTTTATGAAGATATTGAAAAGAATGGGCCCTAGGATAGATCCCTGTGGTATGCCAGTTGGGGTAGGTAAGAAGGAAGAGGTAGAGTACTTCCATTTGACTGCCTGAGTTCTATCTGATAGGTAGCTGGAAAACCAGGATATAGTGTTTGGAGAGAGATGGAGCTTTGAGAGGTAATAAAGAAGTTGCCTGTGTGAAACAGTCTCAAATGCTTTGGACAGACCAAGCAAAACAGTAGAGACTAGATGTCCAAAATCTCGGGCTAGATTGACTGTTGCTAAGAAAGAGAGTAGAGCAATTATAGTACCATGAATTGGGCGGAAACCATGTTGTGTAGGTGTAAGACGATTGTTTTGGGCCAGGTAAGGCATAAGTTGGAGGTGATTGCACTTTTCAAGGATTTTTGAAATTGGTGAAAGCAGAGCGATAGGGCAGACATTAGAGATGCTGGTGTTTTTGCCTGCTGGTGTTTGGGGAAGAATATAGGCTGAGTGCCAGAGTTTGGGACGTAAGATTCCTTTATAGATCTGCTGATTATAATTCTGATTGGGAGAGCTAAGCCATCAGCAGCACATTTTAGGAAGGCGGAGGGAATATTGTCAGGAATATTAGAGCATGGTTTAAGTTTGGATAGTAGTCTTTTTATGGAGTTAGTTGAGACAGGTTTGAAGTTGAACAAGAGGGGAGAGTTATTAGTGGGGTTGGATGAGGAAAAGAGAGGGGCTGGAGGGTTATTGTTGGGGAAGGTCCTGGTCAGGTCAGAAATAGCCAAAGGGCTAACTAAATAAGGTGCGAGGACTGACTAGAATAAGGGTGCCACCTAGTGGACAGGTTATATATTACAATGGAAGCTCTATCTGGGAGAAAGGCTGATCAAGGAATTGGGAAGAGAGAAAATACTCAGGAGAATGGGCTTGTGAGAAGAGAAGGTATGCTAGCTTCAGGGTAGAGATGGGGTACGGCTGCTGGCTGTCCTGGCTGTGAAGCGAGCTTTCAATCACCAAATCAGCAATATCATTGCTGGAGCCTTCCTGTGTCCTGACAGAGTGCTCTTCAAACTATCTGGAGATATACAGAGCTGAGTATATTTTTCTGGCACTTCAGAGTTGTGTACTGGTAATTGTTGTTTGACTAATTTTATATCATTGCTGGGTGACTTCAGAGTTGTGCACTGTTATTTTTGCTTTACTGTATAGTTTTTCAGCTCTCTGCTGAAGGTGTTTTTCCCCCTCCCCCTATTTCTCTGTGTCTTAAGTTGGTATAACTGGTTTTATATCCTGTGTGTTATCTGACTCTCTCAAGGATTATTTGCATAAACTTAGACCCTCCTAGTAACAGCCTGCATACCATTGCTAGAACCTTCCCTAGTAACAGCCTGCATATCATTGCTGGAGCCTTCCTGTGTCCTGACAGAGTGCTCTTCAGACTATCTGGAGATATACAGAGCTGAGTATATTTTTCTGGCACTTCAGAGTTGTGTACTGGTAATTGTTGTCTGACTAATTTTAAATCATTGCTGGCTGACTTCAGAGTTGTGCACTGTTATTTTTGATTCACTATATAGTTTTTCAGATCGCTGCTGAAGGTTGGTTTTCCCATACCCACCCTTCCTATTCCTGTCTTGTTTAAATTTGGAGGCTTTTGCAGTTGCTGCAGATTTGTATCACTGTAGACTTGATCTGGGACACTCCCCCCAGTCCGATCTCTTTACCTCAGTCTATCTAACAGACTCCTTCTGCACTTGTTTTTAGTCATTTTTAATTTAATTGCATTTTTTAAACTATTTGGTCTAACATTGCTACATACTCAAGTGTGCTAGCTTGCATTGCATTTGAATTAGCTTTATTGCTGTTTTAGCTACTTTTCTGTAGCCTACTAATTACTGCAGCACTCAACCTTCCTCATTACCTAGAGGAAAACAGTTTTGGTACTTACTTTCCTCACGTGCTTTGAGAAAAACAGCTCTTGTACTCACTTTCCTCACTTATCTAGAGGAAAATAGTTTTTTATTCAGACATGTCCAAGGGTCAGCTCCCAGTGTTCTGTCCTGTCTATCTGATGAATCTGGGTATCTTGGGGCAATGTAGAAATTGCCTCATGTACACTGACAATCCTCTCCTCCTACCACCCAACACTACAACCTGTGAGAGATGCACTTATCTAGCCAAACTGGACATAAAGCCCTCTCAAATCAAGACTGAACTTGACAGTCAAGAGGAGAAAGTAAACACTTGCACCACACCACTCTCATCACATAGTCTCACTAAATCTACACCACCAAAATCCACACATAGAAACACAAAAACATTTGCGGATGCTCTCAATAATAATCTGCTCAAGCAACAGAGACCTTCAAAGCAGAAATGCAGGCAACCTCCACCCCCCCCCAACACAACCCAAATGACACATAGCCCGCAGACTCAGTGTGTCACTCAACCACAGCCAATAAGGCAAAACAACGTAGCCAACACACTAGTCATAGGTGACTCTATAGTCAGGCACACTGATGTCCCACTCACCAGGCTAAACAAGGAGAAGGTTACTGCCAGCTGCCTGTCGGGTGCCAGGATCCACCACATAACCCACGCACTCAGGTCACTCCACAGCAAGTACAAATATGACTCTGTCATTGTCCATGTTGGTGTGAACTACCTGAGATGTACATCCCTGGACTACATGAAAAGAGACATGGAAGAACTCTCCAATCTTGTAGCCCAGGCAGGTATGACCCTAGCCCTGAGTAGCATTCTGCCATCACACAGAATGATGCCGCAGTACAAGGACAAAATGATTGACTTCAACAATTGGCTAAGTTTCTGGTGCCATTCTAAAGAGATCCAGTATCTGTCTGCCTGGGATGACATGGTCGACAGACCATGATGCTTTGCCAGAGATGGCCTGCACCTGTCACCCCTGGGATTCCGGATACTGGCTAAGGTTCTTGCTGCCCCTATAGTGCTACAGGGGCAGAAGCGTTTTTTGGAACAGCTACCAGCCCTGTCAAAAAGAAAGGGGCCTGGAAAAGATCACAGAGCGACGACAGAGAAGCGGGGAAAAGGAGAAAAACTCTACAGTGACTTTTGGGAACTATACTGGTATTGTGTATAATTTATCCTCTCATGTTCTAACACAGGAAGAACTGTTTGTTTTGAACAAAGGATTAACTTTTGTGCCCAGCAATAATTGTTCACATAATGAGGTAATCATGGATATTATGCTATTTTGTAGAAACATTATGCTGAAATTGATGTTTGGTAATGATGCATCTGGTTGTCCCACACCCAGAAAAGCTAGTGGTTTTGTACCACCACTCACACCCACATTGCATCTATTTATGAATGCATGTGAGAGGGATTTAGAAAAGTATTATACAGAAGGGCATTTTACAAAATATTTCAATTTGACTCAAGAGCAGACCAAAGCTCTGCACAATTTAGCCAACAATGATTCCCTAACCATAAAAACGGCAGATAAGGGTGGAGCAATCGTTGTAATGGGTACGGATTGGTACAATAACAAAATAAAGCAAATGTTACAGGATGATACAGCATATGTAGAAATCAACCCTTTGCAGGTGAAATGTATTATTGATAAAGTGCACTTGAAGTTAAGGAATTTGAGGGACAATCTGATTATCACAGAAGAAGTGCATCAATTTTTATGGGTAGATAAACCAGTAATCCCCTTATTTAAAGCCCTGCCGAAATTGCATAAGTGTCTGCAAGACCCACCCCGTAGACCCATAGTATCGGGTAGGGGGTGGGTGACTGAAAATGTTTCCATATGGGTAGAAGTTTTGCTCAAACCCTATGTTGAACAAATGAGTAATATTTTGGTAGATACTAGACACTTTTTACAGGTCTTGGGTGGAATTACTAAACCACAAGGTGTAGATAAGGTATTAATGATTACACTGGACATTAATAGCTTATTTACTGTCATCAACAATGACTATGGCGTCTCCTCGATTGGGGAACTCTTGGCTGGTTTGGGGGCCACGAATAGTAGAATTGAGCTTATTAAGGCCTTGCTGACACTTGTTTTGGACAACAATGTCTTCTTAGGAGTCGGTTCCACGTATAGGCAAGCACAGGGGGTTGCCATGGGCACCCCCTGTGCCAATACCTATGCGAACCTGGTTCTTTCACAATGGGAAATTACCAACATTTTGAATAATGAAAGATGGAAGAAATACATCCTCATGTATACACGTTTCGTTGACGATATTTTTATTCTGTGGAATGGTGACTACCATTTGTTTGAAAGTTTTTTGTCCCATATACATTCAACTACCACATTTCTTAAATTCACGGCCAAAACTTCCTATAACAACATAGAATTCTTAGATGTCTGTGTAACACAAACACAGGAGGGTTTTTCATCCAACCTCTACAAAAAAGAATGCTGGAAGAACACCCTGTTGTCATTTGACAGTATGCACCCTCGTTATTTGTTTCCCAACATTGTTAGAGGTCAAGTGGGTCGGGTATCCAGAATAAGTACAGATGACACGTACTTTGAGCAAGAATTGTCCAACCTTACAGGGCATTTTGAACAAAGAGGTTATGGAAGGAGCATGGTCAAGAAAGTTATTGATGAGAGTAAGGTGTATAGGCAGACCAAATATAAACCTTGGTTAAAGAGACAACAAGAAGGGACATCCACTGAGAATAGACAGGGTGATACAAGAGAGGGAGACCTTAGGGTGATGTTTACTTATGGTAGCAACATTGGTGACATTTGTAACATTATACGTAATAATTGGAACATTCTCACCAGCGATACAAACCTTAAAGGCATTATAGATAATAGACCAGGCTTCCGGTATAGAAGGAATAGAAATCTCAAAGATTTTTTATGTAAAGAGAAGACTTTGCAAATAGACAGGTCTTTCAAGGTTACATCAGGAACACTCCCTTGTGGAGCATGTAAGGCCTGTGCTAGCATAAACAAGGAGGTTAACTTTGCACATCCAGTGACAGGCAAAATTATTGTTTTTAAAGGGAAGGCCACCTGTAGGACCCATAATGTGGTCTATTTGGCTGAGTGCACAAAGTGTTCAAGTTTTTATGTAGGGATGACAAACAACATGTTTAAGGTGAGAATTTTGCAACACCTAGGTAGTATTAGGAATGGGGATGTTAGTAATGCCTTATTTAGGCATGTGCGAGAACATCCCACACACAGTTTTATATTCAGAGTTATTGTAAATATTAGGTTGAGTAGAAGGGGGGGGGTATCAAATTGCAAACAGCGTTGGCTTAAACAAAATGGATAATAGAATTAATGGCACATAGACCCCCTGGGCTCAATGATGTAATACCTATAAAACCTACTCTTTTAAATAGGCGTGTTTATCATTGAATTTCATTGGTTGTTACATATTTTAAAAATAGTGTCTGTTTATTGTTTGTTGTCTGATGAAGGGTGTAACCCGAAAGCGCTTACTTTGTGTCTTAAGGATTGTGTTTTAAGGTTTTTGTTTTATTAAACATCTATTGACTTACAGCAGTGTCCTGTCACTTTCGTTTTGTTTTGGATATTTTGCATAAGGGCACAGGACTTTAGCACGGCGTGAAGAACTCTTTCTGTCTTGCCTTTTTTAGGCAAGGTTCAAATGACAAATTCACCACCATAACAGGAACAGGCAAGCAAAAACTGAGGGTGATACAACTCAAACCTAGAAGTCTGAATTTCAAAATGCACTCACGTGAGGCACTCCTTAAAATGGGGAACATCAGTATCTGTGCAGTGACTGAAACCTGGTTCAAGGCTCCAGAGAGCACCCCTGCACTACCAGGCTATAACTTATACCACACTTGTCGGCCATGTAACCTGGACCGGAACACCAAAGGTGGAGGTGTGTCCATATTCATTAAGGATATCCACACCTCCAGGCTAGTTGCTCGGCATAATGCAGCCGAGGTTATCCAAGTGCAACTAACTCTGGGCAAAACTGCAATCCAAATTGTAGGTTGCTACAGATTACCCACCATGCCCCAGGATTCCCACTCCTCTTTTCTTGATGTACTGGAAAATATTAGGGTTCAACCAAACACCCTAATAATGGGTGATTTCAACTACCCCACCATTATCTGAGAAAACTACTCATGTACCAACTCTTTTGCTCAACGCTTTCTGGAATTCATAAACTCCAATGCCCTGGATCAACTTATCCACATCCCCACCATGGGCAACAATATCCTAGATCTAGTCATTACCAACATGAGTGACTGGTGTTCCACACCTGAAGTCAACGCCTCATTGGTCCGATCCGACCATAAGCTAATTACCCTAGATATCCACATCCTGCCCCCACCCCCCCATTAAGGAAACCATGGTAAAAAATTTCTCCAAAGCCAACTTCATGCTTCTTAAGACAGAAGTGGTAAGCTTCATGACACCCATGCAGATGGACAATACACTTATGACTACTGAATCCTACACAATTGCACTTTATAAGCCCTTACATGAGTGCATGGATCATGCTATCCCAAACAGAACCAAGACGCTATCCTCCAAACAAAGAAGGCCAATCTGGTGGTCCCCTGCCATAAACAAACTGTACAACAGTAGGAAGAAACTGTTGCAAAAGAAAGTAAAATCCCATGAGTGAAGGAGCTCCCTGGTCAGCCTCAGTAGAAAGCTGCGATCCCTGATAAAATCCTCCAGAGCTAGTTACGAAAACAAAATCGCCACTGATTCTAAAAACAACCACAAAGCATTCTATAGCTATGTTCCAAAAAAGTCAATAACTCGTTGGAATACACACGGCAAAACAACACTTTAATAAAAAATGGTAAAAATATTAGAAATATATAAAACGTGAGCGCTTTCACAGAGTCCTCTCTGCTACCTCAGACATACTACAGTAACTGCTGCTCTTGTTTAAATAATGATACATCTATGTCAAATCCAATCAGTTGACAGTATCTTGAAAATAAAAATTAAAAAGACATACACTATATAAACAATCAAATCATATAAATAATGGACTAAAAATGTATGTAAAAAACTGTAAAAGCTTGCTCTATAAAGTTAGATAGTGTTAAAACTGTAGAATGTATGTATAGATGTTAAAAGATGTGACCAAACATAATAATCAATGTTTCAAAACCCTGTTCCTGAGAAAAGGTTTCAGTGAAACCTTACTATTTAGTCCAGGTGGTCTGTCAGCCTGAAATCTAATTATCCATTCTTGTTCTGAGGCTTCGGTCTTATTGTTCATGTTCCCGCCTCTTTTATTTTCTTGTATAATGTGTAACACTAGAAATTTGAAGGTGTGTGTGGCTCCCTCCTTTATAACATGCATCGCTAATGCACTTGTGTCTGTTTTATTTTTAATGTCCCTTACATGTTCTGGGACTCTATCTTTGAGCAGCCAATTAGTTTTACCTACATAGTAGGCTAGGCATTTTCTACAGAGACCAAAATATACGACATTCGTACTATGACAATCTGTATAAAAGCGTGTATCAATGCTGAACTTTCTAGTCGGGTGTGTATACTGCCCCCCTCAAATATGAATTCTATAGCTATGTCAAGAATCTCAGTGGCAACACTCAGATCTGCTCTGAGTTACAGCACAATGGCACTAAATATACAGACCCAACTGATATTGCCAACATCCTGGCAGATAGGCTCAATGCTAACTTTACCCCCCTCTCACCCCCTAAAGAGCCCATCTCTATACCGGAAGAATGCAAAGTTCCTGTAATCACGGCTGCACAGGTAAAAAACACACTCTCCAAAGCCAAGAACACAGCATCCATGGGACCAGACAACATCCCAGGCTGCGTTCTACATGAACTACAGAACGAACTGGCACCCCACCTAAGTACCATGTTCAATCATAGCCTCACCTCAGGCTTTGTGCCTGCTGAATGGCGCACAGTGACGGTTATCCCACTCCACAAGGGTGGAGCCAGGACAGCGCATGGGAACTACCACCCCATTAGCCTGACTAGCCTGGTCTGCAAGGCCATGGAACGTATCATCATGGAACTTATAAACAAAGACATTGGTAATCTCCAAACTCTGGACCCCACCCAGTTCAGGTTTGTAAAAGGCATATCATGTCTCCTAAACCTGATAGACTTTTTTGAAGCAGTCACCAAAGCCGTGGACAAGGGTAAGGTGGTTCACACAGCCTATCCAGATCTTGCTAAGGCTTTCAACGCCATCCCCCACTCTGAAATTATAGATAATCTCACTAAACTAGGTATAAATTCCTATGTCACAAGATGGGTTGTCAACTGGCTCACTGACAGAACCCACACTGTGAAATTAGCAGACTCCAAATCCGACTTCAGTCCAATGACAAGTGGAGTACCACAGGGTTCAGTCCTGGGTCCTCTCCTGTTTGGTATCTACTTCTCTGAAGTACAGGTTAACACAGAAGGTCTTTGGTTAATGAAGTTTGCAGATGACTGCAAACTAGGAGCCATAATCGAAACTCCTAACGATGTGGACATCCTACAAAAGGGCCTCACTGAGACAGATGCCTGGTGTCAAAGCCATGGCCTTAAGCTCGACGCCAAAAAGTGCATCGTCATCCCCTTTGGTAAAAACTCTGTACCCATGAACTACAATATAGGCGGTAGTATACTTAACACCGAAAGTGTGATAAGAGACCTTGGGACACAGGTGGACAGTAGTGTCTCCTTTGATAATCACATCGCCACAGTAGTCAGGAAATCCTTCTATGTGGCATACCTCATCACAAAAGGTTTCTCATCCAGGAAAAAAAGAGGTCATTGTTCCCCTCTACTCGTCACTCATTAGACCCATTATAGAGTTCAACACCCCTTTTGGTATGTACCTCACAAGACATCTACAACAACTGGAAAGGCCACAGAAATACCTCACAAGGAGGATTACTGGCCTCAAACAGATGCCCTATGCAGACCGTCTCAAAAAACTCCAGCTTTACTTTGTTGCATATCGCCTACTCAGAGGTGATCTCTGCCTAACATACAAAGCTATGTCAAACCCATAACTGTTGGACATGCTCCACTTAAAGAAATCCTAATCCCTCCAAGCTACATGCTCTAGGAACCTAAACCTTGTCACCACAATAAACAGAACATGCCGGAGGGATAGATTCCTATCCCGGAGACTTCCCATACTCTGGAATGAACTACCTATCTATATCAAACAAAGCTCCTCATTAGCACTCTTCAAGAAAAGTCTTGATGATTGGATGGGAAATAGGAAATTCACCCCGGGGATCACCTCTGTGGCTCTGCTCGACAGTGGCACAGGAAAATAAATTTCTTGGGTGGCAAAAGCCAGGGTACCTTTTTGGCTGAGCTTGTATAGGCCCCAGGGCCGATAGCCTAGTACCTACCTATGAACCGATGAAAAGTAAAAAATTTCAAGCATATGCTTTACTGCCAGTTTAGGGAATACACATACATGTTTACTTCTTTACTGGAAGGGTGCTGGGATAGCAGTCAAATGGGAGTGCAGGTTTTTTTAAAAGGGTCTGTAGCCTTAGGCTGGTAGACTCTAGATTTTGGATTTGAAATAGGCAGGATGCAGAGCTGGGAAATGTTTACTTCTTTACTGGAAGAGTGCTGGGATAGCAGTCCAGTTGGAGTGCAAGTTATTTTGAAAAGGGTCCATAGCCGGCAGGCAGGTAGACTCTATGTTTTGGATTTGAAATGAGCAGTATGCAGAGCTGGGAAAGCAGTTGCAGGCACCAGGACCAGGAGCACGCAGCAGCCAGGGTTAATTCCAGAGCAGGAAAGAACTTATCTGAGGCCTTCCTCTTTTCTTCTTCTTTGCTGGCAGCTCCATCCTTAAGCATCCTTTTCCCAATATACCCAACATCCCACCTCAGCACATGTCCAAATCAATACAATCTCACCTTTGGGCATGCCTTCCCCCTCTTCTTCTCCTTCGGTCAACAGTAGCCCAATTTACACCAGCACCCTGTTGGCTAACAGTACTAGTGGCAGTCATTGTTAACCTGGGCCTCGACCAATCTGGTATGGAAATCTGTATTGTTGTCCGCATATGTCATTTGGCAAAGGTTAAACTGGATGCCGTTCCTCACGTAACACTCTCCATTTATCTGGGTTTGGCAAGAAATGCAGTGGCTTGTGCATCCCCAATGGCTGGGTTACATAAGTGCTTGTAGTATAGCACCAAATAAGAGCCTCTATTGTATTCCTGTGGGTATTTCTCAGGTTTGTTACTTATAGATAAAGTCCATTTGTCTGTCTTTATTTTGGTCAAACAAATCAGTAACTCTTTGCTTGAAGTTAGTTATACTCCGCGTTAACTCCTTTCCTATGGAAATCATAGCCAGTGCATTCATTGTTTCTTGCCCCATTGTACTATGAAGAAACATTTTAATTCTTTTCAATGTTGAGAAACACCTTTCTGCCTCAGCAGTTGACATTGATGTGGTGGCTATAATTAACAGCACATTGTAAATCTCTGAAAACACAGTGGTTAATGAGTTGCCCACCAAGAATTTTAACATCTAGACTGCACTGCCAGTTGCTGCAAAGTCTTCACGTTGATACACCACTCCAGGTTCATTTCTAAGTTGTTCCCTCAACAGGAATGGATAGCTGTCTATTGTTGCTGCGAATAGATTTTCTGGAAACTCTCTTATGTATGTTGAAAACTTTTCAGGCAGAAGTAGTTGAGAAGCTTGAAGATGGCCAGTTTGTTGAAACCGTGATGTTGCCTGGAACTTTATGACATCACACACTTCCTTTGCAGCAATCGACAATGTCTCATGCAGTGGTCGGGAAGCTGATGGCCCTTGTCTACATCTTGAAAGGATGTTCTCTGTCTGTAGATACTGTTCTACAATACTGTCGATACCTGATCTGACACCATCAATTTCATTCAAAAATGTATGCACATTCTTTTCAGCAGTGGTTGTATCTGTGGTACGACACTGAAGTTGCCTGTAAAGAATGTCGACATGGGGCATTATACAATGGAAAACAGCAAGCCAAAATTTAAATTCATCACCTTCAACTGTTCGCAGTAGCCCATTTGCTTCCTGTACAGTTGCTGCAGCAGATGTAGGACACTTGTACAAATAAAGAAAGCACTCCTACAGTGACTCCAAGTTCTCGTACGCTGCATTTACAGTACGGATGTTAAAATTCCACCGTGTTCCTGACACTCGGCATGTGTCATGATACTATACTATCCAGAGCAGCTTGTCTTTGAACTGAACGAGAGAAAAAGGCTGGAATTCCAGCACGTGTTTAAAAAAATGTCCTTGCTTCAGTATTCTGTTGTGTATCTCTTTGCATTACCAGATTAAGTTGGTGGGCATAGCAGTGTACATAATAAGCATATTTAAACTCCTCTCTTATGATGGCCTGGACCCCATTCTGAGCACCACTCATATAACAGATGCACCATCATAACTCTGAGTAATCACTTTTGTCATGTTGGTCTCCCACTACTTCCTTCAACTGTTGTCTTATCACACCAGCAATATGCTGTGCTGTCTGTCCAGGTGGTATAAAGTATTCCCCAAATGTTCCAACACCTGTCCATTAACAATGTAATGGAACACAACAGCAATTTGCCATAGCCCAGCAACATCAGTGGTTTCATCTCTAATTACTGCTACAAATTTTGCAGTACGAATCTCCTTTTTTATTTCTTCTCTGCATATTGTTAGCATGCAGTCCAGGAGTTCATTTTGAACGTTTTTTTTTTAATGTTCCTTTAAAAACAGTTGAAGTTCTCAAGTGTGCAGCCAACTTCTGATCAATTTTGCAGGTGAAGTCTATCAGTCTCCGGAATATTCCTGCACTCAGTGACTCTTCAGACTCATCATGGCCTCTTAAAGCAACTTCTTCTTCAACAAATACATCTGCAACACAGAGACAATAGTCACAGCCTGTATGCATATTGCTTACTCCCTCATGCATCCTTGTCTGGATTAAAATGAAAATATTAATGGCTGGGCTACATTAATTTAGTCTGTCATTAATTACTGTCTGTAATTTAGTCAAATAATAGTAACAGGTGTGTTGCTTATTTCATTTTGTTGACAGAAGCACTAACATAGCTTGTGTGTGCCAGCCAAATGCACATTTCATTTTATGTATTTTACTTTTAAACATTCAGTGTATACAATGAGCAAATATGAAACATACATGAACTACCTTGCCAATTTATTGTGCATTCATCTTAAAGTACAGACTTTAAAAAAGAGTATTATAGTTTTGCAAAGCTGGACTTAACAATAAGCATCAGGGCCATGTGCTCCAGTCACACTCAACCCCAGTCTCCATTGACAACCCCACAGTATACAACTTGATCTTGTCAGGTTAAAGGCAAAAAAAAAGGCACTGTCATACTCCCCCCCACCCCCCCATATAAACCATACTCAGATTTCAGAGCTTCTTGATCTTACTTCAGTGAAATGTACATTACTCTTACAAAGCAAGATAGAACTGCAACTATTCGCACATAGATATTGCCCCCATTCCAACTCACTGCCTACCCAGAGAAACAGCTTTCAACCTACAATGTTTAAGTAAAATAAATCTCCATGGTTACATTATTACATTTCTTTTCTCATCACAATAGCCAAGAACTTGCATATGATCTTACTTCAATTGGTGGTGGTGGCAGTGTGTGTGTGTGAGACAGTGTGTGTGGGGGTGGGGGGAGTGCAAACATGTAGTGTTTAATGCTATTGTTTTCTGTGGATGTAAACTACAAGCTATTATTTCACAGACCTATTTCTGCCACAAAAATTATACAAAATGCCCTAACAGATATCCTAACCTCCGGAAAGATGCCTAAATGGCCAAAATACCATCATGCAGTAACCATCGTCATAGTCAAACATTTTCAAATGCAGTAATTTCCTTATTTGTATGCACAAAATAATTTAAGCAATTATGTAATTTTCCAGAAAAGGAGGACACATATGTAGCAGAACCAAAAAGATTAAGCAAATATAACTTAGAGTACCAGTCCCGGACCAGTAAACATAATAGAAATGATATTCCAGGCATTCCATTTCACATGTATTGATTCTGAAGTACCACATATACTGATTTCACAACACATTGTATGTGTACGCTGCCTGCTTATTTATTTTCAGATTATTGTAATGTATGCCCAAGCATTCTACCTTAACTAAAAATGTTAATCTTATGTTTTTCATATTCTTATAAATTATAGGTGCTCACAGACAATACTGCCAAAAAATGGTACTGCAGTGGTCATGCTAATGACACCCCCCGAAATAGTTATTACACTCAGACCTCTTTCTTATTCTTGGAAAAATGTTAGAGTACAACAAATGAGAAAAATATAAACACTGTTGTATTACTAATAATACAAGTTTATTTATTTTAAATACGTATACATACATATTAGACACACGCACGCACACACACAAACACACACAAACACACACGCGCACACACACACACACACACACACACACACACACACACACACACACACACACACACACACACACACACACACACACACACACACACATACACCATTAATTCTGCTCTTAGGGTCTTAAAGATGTTCACCCCTTTGTTAAGAGGAAAGCACATCAGCTGTTTAACTTTTAGATAAATCTCTGTCACTGCTGACTGCTTGCTGAGCCTGATAACCAGGAAGGTGCACTAAATATGATCACAACAAAGTACACTAAAAGAAACATATGAAAATTAATCCTCAGTGCAGGTGCATACCCTGCCCTGTCATAAAACTATAAAAATCAGTCCTGTCTTCCTGCTGGGACTAGCACGCTATTCATCTTACAGACATTCAGTCTCCAACTTCTTCAAGAGAGTGTGAAATCATTTTATGACTTAAAAAGCCATTTACTTGGGCTGCTATTTTGGGGTAGGAATAGAATCCACAGCCTTCTGATCTTCCTGCATCAAATAAGGGTAGTTACCTAGTCAGCTCTTAACACTGTCACTGTGTATAATCTCTGTCTTATCTCTTGTATACACTGCATCCTTTCTCTAAATGTTGGTGCCATCTAAGTGGGTCTTGTGACTTGTCTGAAAAAGATCCAAATGAATGTTTATCTAAGTACCTCAGTATTGTTTTGGCAGATGTAGCCTGAAGCTAGCATGATTCATTGGAGTGTATTAAACCATTGCAATATATAGTTAATTATTAACTCACTGTCATGAGGCTGAAACTGAAAATTGAGCAGCTAGTCTCGGTGCATAATGTCCCTGAACAAGTTACCTTACATTTTGTTACTTACTATAGGCACAGAAACCAAGATTGCAAAATGTGTAAACATTTATTCTTAGAGGATAGAGGAAAAAAATTCAATTGCTAGAACAATTTCACTGGAATTACAAAACAGATTAAAAGTGGTAATTTTATCTATGCTCAGTCAAAACCACAACAACTGGGACTTTAATTAAAGATGCTGGCTGTCCGTGATTATGTCATTTTAACAGATTTTCATTGCTTAAAAAATCTAGAAAAAGCATTGGATTACACATCCTAATGCATTCTCACCTAATGATTACCTTGGGCGTTTGATCTAGGCTAAAGTATGACCATGGCAGAAATAGCTTGTGACTGTGTATGACTTAATGCGTCCTACTTTGTGTACTTTCCAGGTAGCAAGAGCAGCATTCTGACAGATTGTGCAACAATAACATACAATGACCCCTGTGTTCTGTATTGTAAATCAAGTAGAAAAAGTAACACTTTTGTATTTTGTTATATTATTTCAGTTGTTTAACATCTCCATGCACACACATTATATTCTTCTTTTTCTTTTGGCTATTCCCATTAGGGGTCACCACAGCAGATCATCTGTTTACATTTCTTCCTGTTCTCTGCATCTTTCTCTGTCACACCAACCACCTGCAT
Organism: Protopterus annectens; assembly: GCF_019279795.1. Classification (NCBI taxonomy): domain Eukaryota; kingdom Metazoa; phylum Chordata; order Ceratodontiformes; family Protopteridae; genus Protopterus; species Protopterus annectens. Next base: position 1,852,796,447 of record NC_056741.1, read on the forward strand.
GTCCTCTCTTACCACATCCATAAACCTTATCTTAGGTCTTCCTCTTTTTCTCTTACCTGGCAGCTTCACCCTTATCATTCTTTTCCCAATATAACCAGTATCTCTCCTCAGCACATGTCCAAACCAACCTAATCTCGCCTCATTGACCTACAAATACTGTGGATGACTTTCAAGATATCACTTAATTGGCCCATCATCATCTAAAATGGACACATATTATGCCAGCATTACTGGGACTAGCTTAATATTCAGTGCTAACCAGTACAGACAGGGTTAAGCATCAATAAAACAGTTTACAATTATCTTTGATGAAGAAGCTGTTTCTTGCAGAACTGAGAAGGCGGTGCAAAAGAAGCAGGCAGAAGATAGGGTACATAAAACAACTGGAGAGGCTGCAAAAGTACCTCACAAAGAGGATCCTAGGCCTTAAACACTTGCCTTATATGAACATACTCAAAAAACTACTATTCTCTATCTCATATTGCCTACTTAGAGTATAGTATGGTCAGCTACACATTGCAGTTTGCCCTTACTTTCCATTGGACAGTTTTAAGATTCCAGCCTAGCTCTGCCATGTACACTGTCCATGATCTATTTAGCATTTGTATTCCTCTACAAGACATGAGTAAGCTGTGACAACATATAGTGTAGGTAGCTGCTATATGGCAATTTATTTATTGCATTTGATTACTGGAAAAATCTGACTGAGCAATAAACCCTCTTTTCAGTGAGGCCCGGGGAGAAAAGATCCAACTAACAAATATATATATATATATATATATATATATATATATATATATATATATATATACATAAGATACATACAGTATACTGAGATAACAAACATTTATGCTAAGGTAAAAGGAGTAAAATAAAATCTACATTGCCATACATTTACTTACAATGTACGAATATGCTTTCACACTGCAGTCTACAGTACACAGAGTTTCATTCTGTATGTTTGTATGTATACTTAGCCCAGTTACACCTTCTGTGTATTTCAAGCTGCATTAGCCAGCATAAAACATCTCTCAGGCGTGTGCGCATTTATTTTACAATGTGCAGATTTTTAGCCTAGGTCAGATTCAACAATGTACATCTTGCAACATAGACCTCTCAACCTCTTACAGCAAGAAATCTGGACAAAACCATGTATAAATGTGGGACAAAAGACCAAAAATAGGGGTAATTTTTAAATATTGCTCTTACAAACTTGGTAAGTTGATAGAATAACAGGTTTTGCATAGACATGAATTTTCTGAAAGGTAAAAAGTCTGTATCTCAAATGTCTTTCATTATTTTCTGACTTTACTCCTCAAAAATTTGCCAACGATTTGCCAGAAACCACAATTTTATGAGAAACAGACCAAAAATAAGAGGCAAAAATCTGGACATTCTGAGAAAATTTGTACAGTTGAGCGGTATGCCCCCCCCCCCACACATCTGTACATACATCATACTGAATGTTGCCCTTTGTCTTTTCCGTACAACCTTTTTTTTCTGAGACACTAAACCCCACCTTGGCCTTTTTACCAAATACCATGCCTTTTTCCAACGTATACAGTTTTATTCTAACTCACAAATGCTTAAGAATGATCCATTTAAATAGTTGTACTAATAAAAATGACCCTATTATATATTTTATTTATTTATTTACATTTGTTGACCGGGAGTGTCCGACTGGACGTAGGCCCATTTTCAGCAGAGACCCGGGGAGAAAAGCTCCACAGTTAAAATATACAGACAGTTGTTATATTGGATTTACATAGCAATTAACAATTTCATTAACATAGCAATTAACAATTACAAACATAGTTACAGATGAAGAATATAGTACATCAGTAGCCAACTAGAATCTTTATCTGCGAAGTACATAACAGACATTAACAATTGTTACAATAAGAAGTTCCTGCTGTATAATAAGTAGTAGGCTTATGAGCATCTGAGCTTGCTATAATCAAGGTAGTTAGTGAGGTGGAAAGAAAGGGTATGGGTGGATGATATTAGAGTGGGAGTTGCAAGGGCATAGCCAGAATGTTTTAGGTGAGCTTTTAGTAAAGTTTTAAGTGGGTGCATGATGGTATGGAGGTAATTGTGGGTGGGAGGGAGTTCCATAATTTGGCTATGGTGCAAGAGAATAGTGCTTCACCAGCAGAGTTATTGGCTTTAGTGATCTGCAAGTGATTTTTGTTACTGGATCTTAGTGGTCTGCTGGTGCGATAGGGTTGGAGTAGATTCTGGAGGGATGGGATATTTAGTGGATGGTTTACTAGTTTGTGGGCAAGTGTGAGTTGATACCATTGAAGGAGGTGAGGGAGTTCAAGCCAGTCCAGTTCAGCAAGTGAGAGACAGTGGTGACTACGGTAGGATGCCCCTGTGGCGAATTTGGTGATTTTGTTATAGCAGGTCTCTAGCTTGTTTAGATTGCATTGCCTTAGGTTGGTATATATTGGAGATGCATAAAGTAGGGTGGAGATAAGGTGGGAATTTGCTACTGAAATCTTTGCTGCTTTGGTGAGAAGTTGCTTATTTCTGTATAACGCTCCTAGTATTTTGTGGACTTTTTTATGGTCATGGATATGTGAATGTGAAATTGTAGTTTATTGTCCATTTCCACTCCTAGCAATTTGGTGTGTTCTGTTGGGTGTATAGTGGTGCTGTCTTTTGCTGTGATGTTAAAGTGAGAGTTGTTTTGAGTATGTTTGGTGGGTTGGAAGATGAGTAGTTTAGTTTTGTTTGGGTTGAGTATTAATTGGGCATCGGATAACCAAGTTTCAACAGAGGAAAAGGCTTCCTGTGGGACTGTTTGCAGTTTGAGTAGGGACTGGGCTGAGCAGATGATGGTTGAGTCATCTGCTTATTGTATGAGTGTGCCATGTTTGGTGGCAGAGACTAGATTATTGGTGAAAATAGAGAAGAGCAGGGGTCCAAGGATGGATCCTTGTGGTACCCTATGGAGACAGGTAGTTGGGGAGATATGTCATTCTGCCATACAATGGATTGTTGACGGTCAGACAGGTAACTCTGAAACCAGTTGGTGACTGATTGAGAGAAGGATAGGTTATTGAGGACAGAGATGTGTTGTTTGTGTGGGACCATGTCAAATGCTTTAGATAGGTCTAGGAAAGTAGCACAGGAGAGATAGCCATTGTTTTTATGCTGGAGGATAGTGCTAGTAAAGGAGAGTAAGGTAGTGGTGGTGCTATGGTTTGGTCGGAAACCATGCTGAGTATTGGAAAGGAGGTTGTTAGTAAAGAGGTAGTTTGAGACCTGAGAGTGAATGCATCTCTCTAGAATTTTGGAGAGTGGAGAGAGAATAGCTATGGGGCGGTAATTGGTTAGTTCTGTGGAGGAGCCGCCTGATACTTTCCATAGTGTGGGAACATAACTTTCTGACAGAGATCGGTTAATCAAGATGGATACTGGGTAGGCCAGAGCATCAGCTGCAATTTGTAGGTATTCACTTGGGAAGTTGTCTGCTGCTAATTTGGTGGGCTTAAGTTTAGTTAAGAGTTTTTTTATGTTGGAGGTAGGTACAGGAGAAAAAGAGAAGGCAGTGGGGAGATTACTAGTTGAAGGTGTGGGTTGGAGTGGATGGGGGTTGTGTTATTTAGCTAGTGATAGTATGGTTTGTGTGAAGTGTGTGTTGAATGAGGTAGCAATATTTTCAGAGGAGTGAGGGATGTTAGGAGGAGGGGTACTGACTTTACCTTGGTGGAGGAATGAGTTTATGGAGGACCAGAATTGTTTGGGGCTGTGCTGGGAGGAGTCTAGGGCAGACTGGTAGTATTGGAATTTGTCCTGTTTTATTAACTTTTTGACTCTATTGCATAGTTCTAGGAATGTCTGTCTAGTTGAGGGGGTTTGGTTTTGCGCCAGTGCTACCAGGCTTTATCCCTGTTTTTCATTTCTGACTTAGTGGTTTTCTTTAGCCATGGGGAGGGTTGTGCTTTGATTCTGGAAAGTCTTATGGGGGCATGGTAATTAAGGATGCTCAGGAAGGCAGTATTAAAAAATTCAACTGCATCATCAAGACTGAGGTACTTTAGAGGATGCCAGTTACATTCTTTGAGGGATGAGATGAATGTGAGTGGGTTAAAGTTTAGTTTTTTACATATTTGACGGTAGATGACAGGTTTAGCTTGGTATAGGTATTTTTTGAGTAGGAATGTTGGGGAGTGATCACTGAGGCTATCTGATAAGCAGCCTGTTATATATGACTAGGGCTCTTATTGACTAGTATCCAATCCAGGGTAGTGTGCTTGTTGGAGTTTTTATTTATCCTGGTTGGCGACTGGACTAGTTGGGTGAAGCCATGAAGGTTTACATGATGGGTTGGATGGTTGCCAGAACAGGATCGCCAGTCAATATTGTAATCACCTAAAATTATATTTTTTTTGGGGAGATGGCGGGTAGACCAGCTGAGGAGGTTTTCTAGTGGAGGGATGTTTTGGCCAGGTGGGAAGTAGCATCCAATTATGTTGATGGTTTTGCTTTGGTTTATTTTGAGGTTGGTATATATTATTTCTTCATTGCCTATTTGTGGAGCTGAAGATTTTAAGATCTGGATGTTTAGATGCTGTTTAAATATTATAGCTACACCGCCTCCTTTCTTGTTTAGCCGGTCTACTCTTAGTATGCCGTAACCGGTAGGGAGGATTTGCTCACTGGTAATGTAAGGTTTTAACCAGGTTTCTGTCAGGATGACTATATCTGGGGAGTACAAGTCTATGGTGGCATGGAGTTCATTGACTTTGTTGGATATACTTCTAATATTTAGGCTTAGTAGAAGGAAGTCACTTGGCTTTCTATTGGCTGTGATATGGGAGAAGTTGTGGTTGGAGATGGTAGGGCCAGGATTGGGGTAGATGTCTCCACTTAGGGCTAGTTTTGATATGCATGAGGTTATTAGTCTTCTCAATTTTTGAATGTGTTTGTTTATTAGGGAAACTTTATGATTGTGCTCTGTGGGTAATAGGTATGGTGGGAGGGTTACTATGTTAAGTTGTAGGGATTTATTTATTTATTTTTATTTTACATTTGTTTACCGGGCTAGTCCAACTGGATATATTTCCATTTTCAGCAGAGGCCCAGGGAGAAAAGCTCCACGTTAAGGTTAATACAAACAAGTCATTACATAAAGAAAACAAATAGTAAAAAATACATACAGAAATAAGGTTCAATCTAAAATATAATAGGAGAAAATTTATACTAGGAAGGACATTTACTTTTATTTACAGTATAGGAATAGGGGAGTTATACATTAGTAAAACATTCATGAAGATTACATTTGCATAAGCAATTATAAAACATACAACCATACAGCATTGTTAATTAATTTGTATCAGAACCTAATTAACAAAGGTGTTTTGAGATAGTTCTTCAGAAGGGAGTGAGTAGAAAGAGGTAAGAGAGGGTAAATAGAGAAGAGTCATTAGTAGAATCATAAGATTAGTCGGGATTGATGCATGGGCATAGCCAGAGTGTTTTTAGGTGTTGTTTGAGCTTTTGTTTAAAGAGGAAGGGTGATGATGTAATAGTTAGAGTGGTAGGTAGTGAATTCCAGTGTTTACCTATGGAGTTGGAGAATAGTGAATCACCTGCAATGTTATTGGACTTAGTTAGCTTCACAAGAAGTTTATTAGAGGAGCGTAGTGAATTTAGATTAGAATAGGGAGAAATAAGGTCAGAAAGTATAGGGGTATTTTTCGGTTGGTGAAATATCCTGTGAACAAAGGTGGTAAGTTGGGAGAGTAATAGTGTATTTTTCAGTTCTAGACAGTTTAGTTGTAGTAGATTTTGACAGTGGTAAGTTCTAAATGGGTTTCCAGTAACAAATCTAGCAATGCTATTGTATGCATTTGCTAGTTTAGTAAGGTTATTTTTCTTTAAGTTAGTGTATATGGGTGAGGCACAAGGGAGCCCGCAGGATTTTTTGCAGGGGGGTGCAAACCCAGAGCCCCACCCACATAGCTCACCCCGCCCCCTGCCAACACAGCCCCGCCCAAGCCCACCCACCCAAGCCCCGCCCACACAGCCATTCCAGTGTCCCATTACTTGGCTATTTCTCTCCATTTACTGTAGACACTGTTCAAATCTGTGTGCATACTGTTTTATGCTTTAGTTCTACAATGATTACAGGCAGTTGGATTTAATTTACAACTTTTATTTCAGACATTATAGCCCAAACACTGAGACATTTACTAAACCTAAACAAAGCAATAGTCTTACAATGAAAACAGACTTGGCATTAAAGCTTCTCTACTTTTGAAACTCACATACAATGAAACAGCATTGAAACCCACATTCAAAGAAAATGCATCTGGCCAGTGGCAGGTTATTTACCTTTGAACTGTTTTCAAGGAATAGGCTCCTTGCAAACCGTTAGGGCCATGCAAAAGTTATTTGATTTACCTGATTGTATTAATTATAATATATAATTGAATTATATCCCTTGTATTATACAGCAACACTTGTTTGAGTGTCGCTGCCGAAGTAAAAGTAATCTGAATAATTCCACATTAAAGATATCTGAAACTAATGAAGATGTTGTTGCTAGAAAACTGTATATTTCAGTGTTTCATCTACAAATTCAGTGCCTGCTGCCGTCAAAGAATAAATTGCCAATGTTAAATTAAAAAAATGGTAAGCTGGTATATTGCAATAGAAAATGGATGACAAGCTGAAACAGGTTCATAGTTATTAGTTATCTCATGCAAAGGAGGACATCCTGAGGACTGCAGCATACAAATTTATATGCTGTAGGAATAGAACCTCAAGTCTTTACATTAAGATGCAAGTATTCTACTTGTGGTGCTACTAACATAGCTTTAAAACTTTATACCACAATAGAGATACCATTTGTTAAACAAAACAGTTGCACATTGTAAATAGACTTGGCATGAGCAGCAGTGAACTTAGCTTCCCTTAAAACTCACAGTTCCTTGAAAATGCACTTGAAAATAAATTCCACCTGCTAACTCTAACTTGGGCATTTCACTTTCTCTCTTACAAACATACCACACCCCTCAAGGCCTCACCCTTAGTGCAAGAAATCTTGACAAAGCCTAAAATAAATAGGGACAGATTATAAATATGGCTCTCAGAAACTTAGAAAATTGCAAGAGTAACAGGATTTGTGTTAGTATGCATTTTTCTAAATGACATGACATCTAAAACTGAAATGTCTCATTATTTAGCAACTTCAATCCTTTTAAGAGGAATATGGGGCAAAAATCTGGACAGCTGAGGGGGTATGCTACCTCCCTCTTATACACACACCAAATAATTCTGGTCAGACTTGAATTAGTTCTGGGAAGGTTGCACTGAACGGCACCGTGCTTGATCTGAAGTGGGTGAAATCCTGGTAGCTAGTGATTGCAGCTCAACAATGTGGAGCATTAAAGCATTTTTAGCAGAGCATTGTTTCATCACTACCTATTGTGTTTGCACATAAGCTGTAGTTGTTTCAAACATTTGCCTTTTTTTGATTACTACAGAGTACATTTACCCACCAGAGCTATTGTGTTTTGACTTCAGTGTGGAGCTAGTTGTTGCAGGGCTTGGCTTTTAAGTAAGGTAGCAATGCTTATTTACCATATACCATTAAAGCCACCCAACTACAAGTGTACTAACACACAGACACTGCTATAAGACACTGGTCTCCAATAAAATGTAATGAGCTTCTGAAAATACTGTAATCCTGTCCTTTTATTACAAATACTGTCATATGCATTTCAATACCCAAGGCTTATACATTATCTAGCTATGTAAATATTCTCTGCATGGCAACAATGAAAAGGCTTTCAATGCTGGTAATTCTTTAACAATATGCTTACTAAAGCTTACTTGCATCTTACAATGTCTGACAAGCTTACTAAAGCTTACTTGCATCTTACAATCTCCGACACGCTTACCTGATGTTCATTAAACCATGGCTACTTAAACAGAACAGGGCACTGTGACAGCATGCAGTTCCTGAATAATAAGAAGCATAAATCAACAGTATAAAAATCTGATAGAAAACCAGAACATTTTGCAAAATCAAGGACAGATGAAAAGCCACAGTCGTATTTGTGATCTACCTTGGATGGGGGAATACCCTGCACACTTACACTGCATAACTGCTCCTTGCCTTCCTTGGACACATTCCGAGCCACTACAATGGGGGCTGGGGTGCAATAAGTATGTCATAATTTGAAATGTCTCTGGCTGACAGTGATGGCTCTGACACTCCTACCTCTCAACTTCAGAGCAAGAAATCTGGACAAAGCCATACATAGAAGTGGGACACAGGCCCGAAAATAAGGCCAATTTTTAAATATTGCTCTTATTAACTTAAATAGAACAGGTAGATCTTGCATTAGTACAAATTTTCTGAAGGGTATAAAATCTGAAACTCAAATGTCTGCCATTATTTTCTAACTTCAATCTTTAATGACTTGCCACTAATTTTCCAGAAAACCACAATTTTATGAAAACAGACCAAAATGTGATGCAAAAATACCTGTCAAAAAAGGGACACCTTTTTAATATTAACAGTTAACTTGAAGCAGCTAACAAAATAAGAGCATCCACATGCATTTCTGAAATAAAGGTAATCTATAACTGATCATTACAGTTATAATTGTAAACCCTTCACATTTTCTTCCAAAATTGCAATTTTGGAGGAGGGATTATTAGGGAAGAGCAACATTTTGAGCCAGAATTGGGGACAATTGAGATGTTTGGATATTCCTAATCTACAAAGTGATTTGCACGTACCTCTCAACCTCTTAATGCAGGAAATCTGAACAAGGCCAAATATATTGGGGAACATACAAACACTACTAAAAATTGCTCTTGTATAAACTTAAAGACAGTCTTGCATTAGCATGCATTTTTCTGAAGGTTATGACATCTGAAACTCAATGTCTGTCATTTAATGGCTTCATTCCTAAATGATTTGCTAGAAAACCACAAATTTTATGAGGAACAAACCAAAAATAAGCAGCAAATATCTATTCATTCTGCAAAGATATGGACAACTGAGAGGTATAGTTCAACTGGGGCTGTGAGTTTGCTATCTCCCCTCACAAAATCATGGCCAAATGGAGCCCCCCCCCCCTGCAGCCATTCCAATGTCCCATTCCTTGGTTATTTTGCCCCATTTACCATAAACACCAATGTGCATACTGCTTTAGTTCTGCGATGATTTAGGATTTCATTTGAAAGTTTTACTTTGCATTTTACAGCACAAACCCTAATACATATCTGTTAAAGCAATGCAGTCTCACAATGAAAATAGACTAACATTAAAACTTCTCTGCCCTTGAAACGCATGCATTGAAACAGCACTGAAACCCACTTTCAGAGAAAATACATTTTACCAATGGCAAATATTAACTCTGGGCTGTCTTCAAAATCATAGGCCCCTCGAACATAACATACACATGCTGTTTGATACACCTTCCTGACTGTATTACATTATATTCCTTGTACAATACAGTACAGTTGTTAAAGGGCATTTTAAAATTTATTGTTTTGAAAATTTTTCCAGTAAACAATGAAACAAAAGCATCCACCAATGACAAAACTGCCCAATTCAGAACATTTCCATCATAAAAGTCTACTCAAGTCCACCAGTATCAGTAAAAATATACACAATCTCTGTAGTAAAATCCACATTGAAGAAATTTGTAACTAATAAAGAGGTTGCTGCTAGCAAACACTTTATATGTCATTGTTTAATCTACAAATAAACTGCCTGTTACCCTTGAAGAATAAATTGCCTTTGTTGCATGCAATAAAAATGAAAAGCTAGTAATACTGCAATAGAGAATGGATAGCAAACTGTTAACATGTTCATAGTTACTAGGCATCTTTGCCAAAAGGACTGCAGCATCCACCCCTTTACAACACAATACAGCATCAGCAATGCATTTACCTACTGTGGGAGTAGAACCCACAGCCTTCAGCATCTAAAGCAAGTACACTATCTGTTGTGCTATTAACAATGCAAGCAGACTAAACATAAGCAGCACTAAACTTTTGCTCCCCTGCAGCTCTCAGCTCCTTGTAAAATCTACTCGACACTCAGCTGTATCTCTGAACTTTGCAGCACAAGAAATCTGGAAAAAGCCGAAATTTATTGGGGGCAAAGGCCAAAACCAGGGACACATTTTAAACATTGCTTGTATAATGTTTGAAAGTTGCTAGAATAAAATGCTGCGTTACCACCATACATTTCACTGCCACATCTTGAACCCAGGGGACCCCGTGCAAAACAGTCAAAGCAACATACCACTATGCCAAATCAGCTGTTTTGTGAAAGAGGAAGACTGAAACTTTACCATTTAGTGAATTCAGTTCTCACCATAGCACAGCTGTCAACCTCTTGGCACAAAAGATCTGAAAAAAGCCAATAATGGGTGACTACAACCACCAAACATTCAGTGAATTCAGTTCTCACCATAGTTCTCAACCTCTTAGCAAATAACACCCGGACAAAGCCAGTAATGAGAGAATATAGCCCCCAAACATATTCAGTGAAATCAGTTCTTACCATAGCTCTCAACATTAGCAAAAAACCTGGATGAAGCCAACAAATACCTGAACAAAGCCAATACTGGGTGAATACAGCCCCCAAACATATTCAGTGAATTCAGTTCTTACAATAACTCTCAACCCTAGCACAAAACCTGGATGAAGCCAATAATGGGGGGGATACGGTCCCAAACACTACCTGAACAAAGCCAATACTGGGTGAATACAGCCCCCAAACATACTCAGTGAATTCAGTTCTTAACATAACTCTCAACCCTAGCACAAAACCTGGATTAAGCCAATAATGGGGGGAATACAGTCCCAAACACTGGAATACATTTCAAATATCCATCTTGTACACTTAGAAAATTGCTAGAATAAAAGCTTTTGTCTTTTGTTACCATGCACTTTCTGAAGAATATGAAGTCTGATATTGAAATGTCTCCATTTTTTTAACATTTGTTAACCAGGAAAGTCTGACTTTGAAAAAAAAGCAAATTTTTTAGCAGAGGCCCAGGGAGAAACACTCCAGACAGCCAATAATAAAACCAGAGAACATGTAGCTGTCATTGTCAGGCAACAAGGACATAAAATGCAGAAACCACAGATTTTATGAGGAACAGAAAAAGTATGAGTGAAAATCCTGCAACATTTTTACAAATGGTGGTGGGTAGGGAATTCAGGCTCTTGCCACTTGGGTCCAAGGTACAGGGTTCAAGCCTTATTCTCTACCGACCACCATGTACACCTGGGGCATTTTACACACACACACATCTGTGTTCCATGTACTTTTGCCCCCTGACTATTACAACGAGGGTACTCTATTTACATTTCAGACTGCTAATTATGATTTGTTTGTAAAAACTGGATTTCACCTGTAGGTGTTTTGTTATATGTAGAAGTGGTGAATAAAACACTGATAACATTTGTCGTGGTTGTAAAATCTCCACATCTCAGAAGATGAATAGTAATCGAGTCCCCACAGCTATGCAACTTTCGGGTTTCAAGTTCATAGCCATCTCTGGCTACAAGTACAACAGCAAATGGCCATCTTTGAAATTTTGGATACTGAATCGGAATAGAACACCGTGCAACTTATTTCAAACTGTAAATGTTTTACCTTTGCAAAATGGTGTACCTGCACTATTTGCTTTACCATTCCTTTGATAAATTCCAAAACGTGAATAACAAAGTTTGAAGTTCTTTCTCTACAAAATAATGTACGTTTTCAGACTTATGAGGAGTCACGTTTGTGGAATACCGTCGTTCAAAACAACGGGCAGTTAATCAGTGTGGCTTACCTGAGCTTTAATGAAAATAATGTTGTTCGCCTGAAGTACCATTCAGTATCTGTTTCATTTTCGGCGTGACAACAAAGCAGTCGTGGCAGCTCAGCATAAATTATATGGTTTTAATCTTCACAAGCCCTTCCCCCGAAATGTTAATAACCCAAAACCTGAAACAATTCTAAACGACAGCTGCAGAGTACGAAGACAGTTCCACACACACACACACACACACACACCTGAAAGTGTCCCATCGTCCGTCTACTCCCGTTCCAGGTCCCATCTTCCGATCCTGCTACTTGCTATTCCGGTCCCATCTTCCGATCCCGCTTGCTATTCCCCCATCTTCTGTTCCCGCTCGAATCAGCAGTCTGAGTTCCCGCTCACAAACTTCTAAGTGAGAGCGATGATGTCAGCACGCCCGCGACTGGACTGTTAGCACAGACTTCTTAAAGAGGAACGCACATAAAAAAAATAAAAGAAAAAAAAAAAAAAACTTTTTTGAAATTATCTAGTCAGCCGATTCCAGGGGGGTGCAAGTCCACCCCCTTGCACCTGCCTGCGGGCGCCCTTGGTGAGGCATAAAGAAGAGTAGAAATAAGATGAGAGTGAGCAAGTGTAATTTTGGCCTGTGGAGCTAGAAAGGTTTTAATTCTAAATAAGGAGCCAAGTTTTCTATTTACGGTTTTAATAGTATTATTAATGTGCTTTATGTTTGAGTAATATAGTTGCTAGAATATATGGGGTGTGCATAGGGATGGTTCTTGAGTTGGTGGGAGGGGAGCTGAGTGAGGGTGAGACATGAGTGGTGGTGTGAGTAGTAGTACAGTGGTAGTGGTTGAGTGGGGGAATGATGGAGTTTTGGTAGGATGTAAGATATGCAAGGAGAGTGCATGCAGTGAGCATAGGTAAGGTATGCTTGTACATGTTAGCTGAGGAGGAGTGATAGTAGTGGGAAGATGGAGGAGATAGTGTTGGGTTAAGTGCCATGGTTGGCTATTGGAAAGATGGGAGGGGTTTGTGAGTGTAATAAAGGTTGGACCACTGGGGGTGGGAGGGAATGGGGGCAGGGTGGAGAGCGAAGCGGGCAGAGACCTTGTCAGTTGCTCTTATGAGAGGACGGGAAACAATCAGGTAACAGAGTAAACTGATAAAAGAACATATGATAGTGAATGTGAAGACTCAGGTAGGTACCCTGTATTTCCACAAACTATCAGTTAGCTGTGCCCCAGTTCAGGCAGTTTTAATAAGTTTTATGGCAGAGCCGAGCATGAGGTGCCCAAAGAGTGGCTTTAGTTTTAAAAATGGTGCCTGCCACAGGTAATATTTATTAACTTTGGGATTGGCTTAAGGTAATAAACAGGGAAGGGGGAGGAGGAGAACAAGGGTGTGAGCAGGCAGTTTTTTTGTACTGCTGCTAATGAGCCAAAGCAAAGACAAGTTCATGTTTAAGAAGCAATCAGAACTGACCGAGGACTGCTCTGAAACTGTAAGTCTTTCAGGTGGAAAAACAGGATAACTTTGTATCAGTAGGCTACTGTGGTTGCAGTTTAAATTAACAAGCACACAGTATTTATCAGTTATGGATACTATTTGCTAACAGAAGGGAATAAGAGAGAAAATGGAAGATGAGTGTGTGTGTGTGGGGGGCTGCTTACAAGCCAAAGCAGAGTGCTCTCCAGGGGATAATGAATATTGGCTCAAACAGGAAGACACATTCTCAAAGTTTACTTTAGCTGTTTGCAGACAGTTCAGACCCAGACTGCGCTTTTCTTATAAGAATGATAAAGGTGGTACCGCAGTTGAATACTTTGGTGTTGGGTTCAAAGTTAACTTCAGCTGTTTGCAGACAGTTCAGACCCAGACTGCTCTTTTCTTCTAAGAATGATAAAGGTGGTACTGCAGTTGAATACTTAGAGTGATGTTAGGTTGGAGAGACACTGAGCTCCTCATGGGGCCTGTAGCAGAGTGGATTGAAATCTGGAGTTACCAGCATTACCCTAATATATAAGTAATCAGTGAAACTTGCGCCCAACCTAAAAATGATTTTTCACCTCTATTTGACTAGAACTGTACCTCTTTTTGTGTTCAATTTCTATTTCAATGTCAGTTCTATTGAAATCTGGAGTTACCAGCATTACCCTAATATATAAGTAATCAGTGAAACTTGCGCCCAACCTAAAATGGCTTTCATCTCTATTTGACTAGAACTGCACCTCTTTTTGTGTTCAATTTCCAGGCAAGCACACTGGCGTGGAAAAGTCATTTGAAGGATTCAGGAAGCACCTTGAAGTCACCCTACTATCCGAAAGTACAACCTTACTGGGCATAGATCAAACATAAATAAATTGTAAATTGTGATAAAATTCAGGCTAGGGAGTACAATTGCTGTTGCTTAAATTTCTCCCCAATAACCCATGTGATCCCTTCTGATATTCTAGCTACTTCAACAACTGTAAACAATTTTATTTTCCTTGCCGACCTTAACCTCAGTTGAATAATGCTGTTTAATCTTAGCCTTACTACAGGATACGTACCCAAAGAATGGTGTACGGCAACTGTGGTCCCACTCCACAAAGGCGGTGCTTCTACGGACCCTGGAAATTACCGCCCCATAAGCTTGACGAGCCTTGTCTGCAAAGCTATGGAGAGGATCATAATGGAACTCATAAATAAAGACATTGGGGACCTACAGACACTGGATCCTACCCAATTTGGCTTTGTCAAGGGCAGATCCTGCCTCTTGAACTTGGTCGACTTTTTCGTAACAGTCACTAAGGCCATTGATGAGGGTAAGGCAGTTCACACAGCCTACCTTGACCTAGCAAAAGCGTTCGACACAATACCCCACTCGGGCATCATAGAAAAGCTCACCAGCTTAGATGTAAACCCATATGTCAAAAGATGGGTTGCAAACTGGCTCAAGGACAGAACACACAGGGTTAGAGTTGCTGGTGCCATGTCAGACTCTAAGCCGGTCACGAGCGGTGTCCCACAGGGCTCAGTCCTGGGCCCCCTCTTGTTCGGCATTTATTTTTCTGAAGTGCAGGCAAACATGGGGGGATTGTGGCTGACAAAATTTGCAGATGACTGCAAACTGGGCACCATAATTGACACTCCATCAGACACAGACATCCTCCATCCGCCAGAGCCATGGCCTTAAGCTAAATGCCAAAAAATGTATAGTCATACCCTTTGGGAAAAACAAGGTAACCCCTAATTACCACATAGGTGGTAATCCATTAAACACGGAAGAAGTTATCAGGGACCTGGGGACCCAAGTTGACAGTAACCTCTCTTTTGACACTCACATTGCCAAAGTGATTAGGAAGACCTTCTACATTGCCCACCTGATCATGAAGGGATTCACATCCAGATCAGGAGAGGTCATTGTACCCCTGTACTCTTCACTTATCAGACCAATGATTGAGTACAACGCCCCATTCGAATGTACCTTACCCGACACCTGCAGCAGTTGGAAAGACCCCAAAAGTTCCTCACCAAAAGGATAAAGGGGCTCAAACATATGTCATACGATGCCCGACTGAAGAAACTCCAGCTCTATTCAGTCGCATACCGACTGCTCAGAGGTGATCTGTGCCTGACATACAAGGCCATGTCCAACCCGGAATTAATGGACATGCTCCACCTCAAAAATCCAAATCCACCAGAGCCACGAGAGCAAGAGACTTAAACCTCAACACGGATATAAATAGGACGTGCTGGAGGGACAGATTCATCACCCAGAGACTCCCTACACTATGGAACAGAATCCCAGTCCATGTGAGGCAGAGCCCCCCACTGACTCTGTTCAAGAGAAATCTTGACGAGTGGATGGGAGATCGTAGGTTTACCCCGGGAATCATCTCTGTATCACTGCTGGACAGAGGCACAGCAAACTAATGGGTATAGTATTCTCATCCTAAGGGGTGGTGAAAGCCACACACACTCTGGCTAGGCTTATAAATGCCCTAGGGCAGATAGCCTAGTATGAACCTATGAACCTATAATAGTGACTATATCTAAAAAAATGCTTATTTTTGGACTTGCTCAATGAATTCAATTCGACCTTCTACGCATTTGCTGTTATGATACCCAAAGTAATTCACTTGTTAACATAATTCTTACTAATACACCTGGCAGATGTTAGTTCTTGTTTGTTTTACCAAATACTTTTAGTCATGACTATTCCTTTTCTGATCTGTTCCTTTAAATATACAGCACATGCACTGTTCCTTGTCAAAGGCTGTCTCACCCCCTCCAAAAAATATATTCTGCTTTTTGACTGTGGTAGACTTCCCCATGAAACAGAGATGATTCAGATGTAATAAAAAAATAAATACCACATACTAGTATAGGAATTCACACAACAACTCCTTGCAAGGTACAAAACAAGAAAACATCAAACCAAGAATTTACTTAACAACTAGCATTCAGAGATCTAAGACTTTTAGTCTGGGTACCACAAAAGAAGCCAACTCACTCTACATAAACAAAAGACAAAAGGCATTTCTTTGTTATCCTAAGTACTTAAAAGGACGAAAGCAAAGTACCTTTCTGACAAAACAACTTTTCTAATAGTAGCACCTCTAACATCATATATTGTCCTCCATATGAACTGATTCAACTAATATCATGAACAGCTACTTTACTGCTGCTCAGTCCTCTTCTGTTCCTCTTCCAGCCAGATTCTGACATGTAGTGACGTCTAGTGTTTATGAGTTATATTTCTGTATACCAAAGTTCTCTTGAATCTATCTATCTATCTATCTATCTATCTATCTATCTATCTATCTATCTATGCCCCTGAATCAGTGCTCTGCAATTCTGACATACTTGTGCGTACAATATGAATGCACATTTAAATTAATTGCTGTTTGTAAATTCCTTAGGCTCAGCATGCATGCAAAACGAAAAGATAGAAAGGTCATGGAATAAGTCTGCTGGTCCTTTTTATGATGATCTTATGATTTACTGCTAGTGACTGATATTATTTTATTTCCCGTTTCTGTGCATCTGTGCACTGCATTTCCTTGAGGTTTGATTAGTGTATGCTAATGTTATTTCCACGTTCTGTTTCTGTATTTTTTGTGTGATTGCCCCCCCCCCCACATCAACCAAAGCAATGCTGCACTGTACATGTTACTTCTTTTTTTATCCCTACAGTCACACTTTTCAACAGCCACTGCAAATCAGTAGTAATGCTTAAAATACCAACGTATGCCATCACTGGTCACATCAGTACTGGCACAAGTATTTAACGCTTAGGTTGACCTTTATTACTCTCACAAATTTAATTTCTTACAGTTGTTAGTTTCTGGGGTGGAAGACTCGTGGCAAATGTTCCCTAGGGTCATCTCAGACCCATATATTACTCCTGGAGTAACTTTTATAGCAGTGCTGCCTGGCTTATCATTAGTGCATGAAGAGTGCATAAATGCATGAAATTTCCCAAATTGTGGTTAATAAGTTGGGACTGGGAGACTGCGTGATATTATATTGCTTTCTGTAATACTGTAGAGCTTTCCCCTCTGAAATCTTCAAAAAAAAAAACATCAACTTATATGGACAAGCAAGCAATTTGCATATATAATCAATTTGTTTATCCTACTTAGGTAAATGGTTACTTCTTTCTACAAGGCTCTTACCTCAAATTTAAAAAAAAATGATTATGAGAGTGACTGAGACTGCCGGTTAACTCCATTTCCATCATGATTCAACAAATAAAGTAAAAAGAAAATGTAGGGTTTTTTTTAAGTAGCTAGGTGACCGGTTAGGATTCCAGAATGCCCAAAGAAAGCTTTTTGCAATCAGATTGGTATAGCACTACTAGCAAACCTGCGTTCAAGCAAGTAACCAAAACAAAGTACCTGTCCTGCACTGCCTGCTAGTAGCTACTACTGATTGTTTCTCACTCTCTTTTTCAGAAAAAGAGCGAGAACCAATCAGTAGCCATCCTGCCATTCACGTCATGTACGTGACTGCGGACGTAGCAGTCCGCCCCCTTGCACTTTACTCTGCGTTTACCACACAGACCTCTGGGCATCGTACACTGATGCAGAACTCTACATAATCTGGACTGCCTTTACATCAGTCTGAGGCAGTCTAGCTTTACAGAGAAAGTAAAAAAAAAAAAAAAAAGTCTTGAACTCACCGAGCAAAGACCATGCGCAGCTCGAGTTCTGGGACTTTGCGAGTCAGTCTGACTCATTTTTACAGCACAAGTCAGCCAGTTAATGTATATATATTTTATTTTACAGCACATGTGTTCTGTTCTTTTTCTTCACACAGCTGCGGGGCTGCAGTCCTGCAGTTCTATGCCACGAGCTGCCACTGATGCTTTTATACTAACTTGAAAACTAGTCATCTGAGAAAAAACACACCCACCGGCACTGTAAATTTTGTCATTATTATAATTTTTCTGCGCATAGTGGATGATAATAGTGTATAATAACATGATACATAGGCTAAAAATAACGTTCAGATCTTATGTGGTACCTGTAGTTGTTTTGCAGATAAATGTTGTAAATAAGAAGCAAGATAGATAGAAGTGAAAATGGCTATGGAATGAAACAACCAATGGATCTCTAGTCAGGAATGAACACAAACTAAATAACCAAATAATCCTGTAGTGCCCAACTAATTACTGGCGCCAGCTCCTGTAAAAACACTAAACTTTAATTAAAAATTAAAACACATAAAATACATAAGTTAAGCACTTTCGTTCCTCTAATTTTAACTGAGCTTCATCAGAACTGGAATCTGAAAACATTCAAACATCAGTTTATATCAATATTAGACCATGTTACCTAATAATCAATGTAATCCAATAATCAGTTACACAATTAAACATCAAATAAAGTTTTAAAATATTTAAAAACATTTACTATAAAATTATATTGCCAATATGGTATCCACAAAAAAAAAACTTAACAAAAACCTTTCAAAATGCCACTTTTTTAACAAACACAAAAATTAAACATAATACTGCTTGAGTTTCAATTCTGAATTAATTGTGCAGGCTTCAGTATGGCCCAGGTTACTCAAGACATTTAATGTTAATTGCCATATTAACCCTTTTTTATCCAAATGTTCTTCCATAAAAAAACCCTAGGGTCTTGCACTACCTGCCCAATACCAACAAATCCAAACGTATGCCCACTATTACCCAATATATGCTTACTCAGAGCATTTTTATTTTTATTTTATTTTATATTTGTTGAGTGGGATAGTCCGACTGGATGCATGTCCATTTTCAGCGGAGGCCCGGGGAGAAAAGCTCCACAAAAATAATAATAATAATGATAATAGTGCAATAATATTCAAAGAGAGCAAAAGGCTGTAGATACATCATCTCAGAAGGTATAACACAGTAGGAATACACTGGCACATGCTAAAGGTTAACAGAGTGAGAAAAAATATAAAATGGATCATTTCGCAAATGTAAAGCACAATAGGATCTCACTATGGCCAGTATTATTAGGCAGAAAAACCTCTACCAAAACTACATTCAAAAACAAATTATAAAAAAAGTTTTGCAACTGTGATAGAACAATACTGCATTTAGGACACTGGTTACTGCTTCTCCAAGTTTACAAACAATTATCATGAAAGGATGTACCTGTGGGCTGAACAGTAGAAATAAATCCACTGATCTAAAATGCGTGAAACTCATTTTCTCTCTCTTCCAGCTTCTGCCTGCCAAATCTGTAGGCCAAAATGCTATTTACCTTGCTGCCACCATGTTAGGCACAACATCTTCCAGCTGCTGTCTACTTCTAACCCGTAAAACAGCAGCCTCCAGGAAAGGGGATTTCAGGGGAGACTTTTACATGTTCTCTGTGAACAACACCACCAAAACACAGCACAGTTGGTGCCTGCAGCCCTGATCACCACAATCATCACAGTCATAAGTAACCCTAAGTACACAGCAGCTGGCAGGGATACTCTGGCTAGATAGGCCTCAAGTGAATCCCACAATTCACCTTTGAGCATACTGTCCACTATTTCAGAGTTTTTTCCCCACAGCACCTCTCTGTAAAAAAAGGGCAATTTGAGATAGTCAAGGCCCTTGTGGATAAAACTGAGAACATCATCACATGTTGGCTGAAACCACCTACAACCCAAGATTCTACATCGGGGGACAGACCACAGTGGCCAGTAAAGGAAAGGTTACATTTCAGAGGAGCTGCAGTTACGGGAGTGTTGGCCTAAATCCCTATCTGCCTTGTGAGAAGCTGATGCCTCATTACCAGTGCGTGTACTTACTGCCTTCAGCAAACCCTGGAATGTACCAGCTAAAACAGAAACCACCAGGAAACGTAATCTGGTGATATTGCCATTATGGCAGTGGCATCTCAGAACCAGACTACTGATCCCACTATTGTACAAGTTTGGGCAGTTCCCCAAAATTATGGTATTCAGATGTAACACCTTACTCCTCCACACGCATAACCGAGTTCAGTATGCATACACAACATTCCGCAACAGATTCCTCTTGTAAGTAATCATAAGCTCTAGTTAGACAAGATATCAGCTCATCCAAATTCTGACATTTTCCACCTGTTCTGAGGAGGGAATAGCACAAGAGCAAGAACTCTTTCATTTATTTTTCTTAATGTCCAGTAAATGTTCATACACCCTTTCTTTTAACTTCCTTAATGTCTTTCCAACATAAAAAGCTTTACATGAGTCACAGATTGCCAAATAAACCACTTGCTTGATTCACATGTAAAGTACCCATTAATTGAGTATCTAATTCCATTGATAAAAAAAATTCTCAGTACTTTTAATATAAGGGCATTGTGAACAGTTACCAAATTTAAACATACCTGGTTTATTAAATTTCAACGCACTGTTCGTTAATAGCCACCTTTTGCCACTACTTTTATTAGACTCTAGCAACTTTTTAAAGGATCTATCCTTGTGCACAAAGTGAGGTTGATCACCCACTTTGTCTAAAACCCCACCATGAAGCCTAAAAAAGCAGTTTTTACACACACTATTCATCAGGGCTTCACTGTCCAAATTAAAAGTAGTTATAAATAATGTATTAAGAGTGTTGAATGAAGCAACATTCCCTAGTGTTAAAAGTGGAACAAATTCAATATTATTTCTCTTGTTCCATACTTCATCCCTAATTTTAGAGACAAACTCTTTGGGGTAACCCCTTTGCCAAAACATTTCAGTTAGATGGTCACATTCTTTCAAAAAAGGATCTATATCAGATACCATTCTAGCCAGCCACACAAGCTGACTTTTTACTATGGCTTTCTTCTGGTACATTGGGTACCAGCTAGAAAATGTAAATAAAAATATGAGAACATAGGTTTCCTATGTATATTCGAAACATACCTACAATTCTCACTATCCTTAGATAGCGCAATATCCAAATATACAATACTTTAAAATGTACTCGTCATAAAAAGATAACTGACTGATGTTCCTTAAAAACTGCCATGAATCCTTACACACATGGGTAAGCTTACCCAAACTATTCTTCAATAAATTATCCAAAAACTTAGAAATACAGAGGGTTTAAGATCTTGTGGCATCAACTATAGGCCTTAATGGTGGGTTATTCAAAGATTTATATATCTTTGGGATACCAAATATATTTGCCACTGCCATGTGATCATTAAACATACAATTATAATCATCAACACTAATCTGACCTTCCATCAACAAGTCTCTTAAAAGACAATCCACTTTATTGAAACCGATATTGACTTCATTTTTAGAAACTTCCATGTACGCTTCATCTATAAGGACACAATTTGTTTTGTTACTATATTCAGTACTTCCCATAATTACAAGACCAAAGATACGGAAGGAAACTGAACACAGAATTAACAATGAGCAACTTTGGGCTGTAAAATGAAATGTTAAAAGAATAAAGCTGAGTACAGATATTACTGTTTTAAATTGAATACGCTGTATGAACCCTCAATAAATATAAACTGTCAAAACATATGAATGAGTATAGGTTCATTTTACATTTTAACATATCGTATTCATATTATTTGCCCTATAAGTTCTTGAGTTATATGTGGATGAGGTTAAGACGGGATAAAAACAG